>NW_020173202.1:591281-613007 GCF_003031525.2 Neophocaena asiaeorientalis asiaeorientalis
TCGCTGTCGCTGGAATTCTCCAGACACCCCGCCCTCCAGACACTGTCTCACCTTCTCTCTCTTCAATATGTAACAGTCACTGGGTGGAAATAGTTGGACATCTCAGACATACCTGGAAGGCAACACGGCCCAAACTGACTCAGGCACACACCGTCCCCGGCGTGCTCCTGCCGGGCGCACAGCCCCTGGTGATGCAGCATCGGAGCTGGGAGCCTGGTGGCCGTGCTCGGCCCCTCCCTCCTTGGCCCTCAACCAGTTCAGCTCTGTCACTGCTGCGTCTGGACCCTCTGAGACCCGTTATCCCCTCTGCATCCCCTCGACACCACATCAGTTCAGGCCTTGCTCACCTGGGCAGATCCCACCACCTGGACTTCCGGCCCTTGGTCTCCAAACCAGTGCCCACTCCTGGCCTCAGAGCAGTGTCTCCAGGACGATGGCCGCGTCACATCAGTGCCCCATTTAAAAACTATCTCGTGGCCTGCTGCTCCCAAATGCTTTAGTGTGACCTAATGGAGTCCCTCATCATTTAGCAGCTCCCATCCCGCCACCCCATGCACAGCCCTCTCTCATCTCTGTGTTTTCAACTGCCCTTCTCTGTGCCCGGGAGGGAAGATCACCAGGCTTCTCCTGCTCGACTCCCTCTTCCTCAGGGAAGCCTTCGTTGTCCTCTCCGTCCTGGCGGACTGGCCTCCCTGACGTGCTCAAGGCTCTGGGCCCCCCAGCTCTGCGTGCACCACACGCGTGCAGCTGTGCAGGTCACACCCGCCCCCAAAGCATGTCGTGGTGAGCAAACTGACACCCTGTCTCGTGCTGGAGGAGAATCTCCTTCTGGATCACACAGCTTCAGTTATGCTGCCGAATGTCCCTCTTTGAGGATGTGTGTGTGTGTGTGTGTGTGTGTGTGTGTGTGTGCATGCGTGTGCACGTGTGCCCTGGCCAAGGTGTGGTCAGACGCTTCCCTGGTTTTGTTTACATTCTGTGATGGCAGCTCTGTTCCCTGCAGAAGCCCAAGAAAGGGAGCTGTTCCCAGCTGGCTTCTGGATGCAGCCGTATCCCTCCATCTTTAACCCTTTATCACCCTCCCCGCCCGCCCCCATTTCCCAACCTGCCACCTGACCCCAGGGAGAGAACGTATCCTCTGTCTGTGGTTCTAGTGGTTTGTTTCCACCAGGCGCCTGTCAGTCCCTTCCCTGCAAGCAAGGTTCTCACCCCAACCCCTGAATGTAGCCGTAGCGCAGGATGTACAGGACAGGCGCCATCCCTGAAACGAGAACAGACAGCAGACGGGATGCCCCTCTCGCTGGCGACTGTCCACACGCCCCTCGAGTCCAGATTCCTTGGATTTTGGCAACTTCATTTCACTGCCAGGAAACCAGTTTTCAACTTTTCAGTATTTCTATTTCGTCCCCTACCAACTAAAACATTCAGATTTTCATACCAACGGTATTTCATAGAAGAAAATAGTCTTAATTGAAGGCATGGCTATTAAAAGCACTATAATTATTATGCTATTTTCTGTGTGACAGAGTATTAAATACTCCTTTTTCTGTAGCTAACTTTCTTGAAAAAAATTTATCTGAGTACGTAATTTGTCAGTTTTAAGGTGTTGGAGCTAAATTCCTGAAGTAACATGGTTATCTCTAACAATAGTGATTCCATAACATGCGTGAATATGTCTGTGACTCTTAACTGCTGTAACTGAAGAGGATTTCAGCTCTCACATCAATCCTTTTCTTCTTTTCGGCATCAGATACTGATTCTGAGCGAATGGGATGCCACTGACTCAAAATTTCATGGAGGTTTCCGTAGTAGCACAAGTCCAGAGCTCCAAGACCCAGTTCCCTGTCTGGGGAGAGTTTGACAAATGGAACTGTTGCTTTGAAAGGGAATTTATGCAACTATAAATGCCAATATCCCGCTTTCCAAAACATTTGCAAAGCCAGTTTCCTGCACAGGGACACTGCACGGGGACACGGTGCTCCCAGCAGAGGGAACCGTGCGGCCAAGGTCACTTCGCGTCATGAAGGACAAGGACTCCACCACAAACTGCAGATCCCGTTTCTGCCCCACAAGCTGTTCTTGAAACTTGGGGAGGGAAGTGGCAGCTGTCTGTGTGCAAGAGAGTTGGGGGGACTTTGAGTCCTGTGTGGAGAGGGGATCAGAGCAGCTCGTGGGGATGCATCACTTGCTTCTAAGCGATTAGCACTTAGGTACCTTGGCCTCTGCTCCTAAGGGATTGTTATGAGCTGGCCTTTCACAACAGGTCGGTGGATTCTACATTAAAAGCTGATGACTCGGGGCTTCCCTGGTGGCGCAGTTGTTGAGAGTCCGCCTGCCGATGCACCAGTAAAGATGTTAAAAAAAAGAAATTAGAAACTAAAAAGTAAAACTGACAAAAACATTTGTTATTATAAAAAAAAAAAAAGCCACTGACTCATCGTGGGATTGCTGCTTAGCTCTGTCTCCAGCAGGTACTATGTCATCTTTCCTGATGGTGGTCAGCACAGCCCAGTGGCCAGGGAGCAAGGCTGGTGGATGGGCCGGGAGCCAGTCACCTCCCCTAACCCCTCCCACGAGAAATGAGGTCATTGCCGACTGCAGCTGTTCCCACACACCCCTAGGGAAGCCTTGTTTCCCCAAAGAAAGATGGCATTATTATCGACTGTGTTTGTCACATCCAAACTCAGCATTCCCTTGCTAAACTCCAGGACCTTTTATATTTTCACTTTAGAGGGAATCTTTGTAAATGGTGCTCTCCGTTTCATTTCATCAGAATTCCTGCCTGTGCTGGGTCTCTGGACAGCTCAGACCTCATCGCTGTGAAGGTGATGAGGGTGAAAAAGAAAAAGACAGAAAGGTGAATGGCTTGGATGTTTAGCTGGACTATAATACCAATGACTAAAGAGAAATATTGCTGCCATTTCAAAACAGACAGTCATACGCAGCCTCAAGGATGGATGGGAAGGAAAGAGATTAAGTGGGAAAAGAAAGAAAGAAAGGAAGGAAGGAAGGAAGAAAAAGAAAGAAAAGGAAAGAGAGAGAGAGGAAGGAAGAAAGGGAAAGAAAAAAAAGACAGGGTAGGAAAAAAATAGAGGGAAGCACAGAACCAGCTTTTGCAATTTGAAATAAATATTACACTCCTGTGAGAATTCTCATAATTTTGTGCTTCTTTGCAGAGTTTTATTTTTTCAGTAAGTAATTATACTAATGGCTCTGGGCCCCTCCTGATTTACAATGGCTCTGGGCCCCTTCTGATTTACCATGTAGATTACCTACAACCTAGAAGCTTGTAGCACTAAATTCTAAAAAGAAAGCAGAAGAATTTAAATTGAATGAACTCAATTTTGAAAACACAAATAAAGAGAAATTGAAATGCATTTCTAGACAAAAATGTTTTGACAATGTACCTAACCTTTCTAAACTGGAGGAAATCTCCCCAGAAAACTTTCTAAACTTTGAGGTGAACTGCTTTGGGAGACTTGGAAATCCTAAAAATATTAACTCTTATCCCTGAAAACAAAATGTTTTTCAAGAAAAGCAAAAGGAAGAAAGCAATGACGTTCTGGTGCCTTTGCGGACCAGTTAGAGCCCTACAGTAAAGGCTGATGTATTTCAGCCTTAACTTTACTAAAACCTCAGTGTTGGAAAGCAAAGTTCTCGTTTGCAATTGGACGCTCCTTCCTCCCTGAGAGGGGAAGCAGTGGATGCCGGGGAAGCCCCCGGCCTGGCTGCCCAGGCCCTGTCGCCTCAGCCGGGACCACAGGAAGGCACACCGTGAGTCTGTGCCTCAGTTTCCCCCCACCTGAAAGACGAAAGAAAGAAAGCGAGCCTCTGACCCCCTGGAAGTCTGTGAACCAACAGGCGTGAATTCAGGATCGTGGGCTGTTCGCCTCCCTTAGCTGATCCTTCCTCCTGCTAGGCCGCGAAGCTGAGGACGGGAGAGCCAAACAGGACGCGGAGAGAAGGGAAGCCTGAGCCCCCCACGCCGGGCATAGGCACGTCAATTCGGGCAGTTTTCCAGACCTCAAGTCTGCAACCCCTCGCTCCACGTATCTAATTCAGGGGATCTGGCCAGCATTTTGCAATGTAATAGAAGAGAAAACAAGGTAACATATATTCTATATAACGTAAATGTAACAGAGCGGAGACTGCATTTCACATAGTAAGGGTGAGGGTGGTATCGTTACATTTTGGTTGTTTCAGACACACACAGTCCCAGTGTAGAGCACATTTCCTCTGCAGGTCACAGTGAAGGTGTGAGGGGGCCGGGAGAGGCTCCCGCGACCCTCTAACCACAAGAGGACACTCTCACCCACCGAGCAGACAGAAATCAGGCTGTGCGTGTGCAGACTTGGCCTTTCCCTGGGTTGCCATGGCAAACTGCTCCCGCAGTCTCCACATTTGCAGGATCCTGTCTTTCTCCCCGATGGGCCTGTGAGAACCCGCTGTCTGGGGGCTCCGTGCATCCCCGGCCCCTGACACCCACAGACCCGGGGGAGGAGGGAGCCCGATGGGAAGCCCCCGGGCAGAAGTCAGCACAGGAGACCCGCCCCGGGGCCCAGCGATTTGTTCTCATCAGCAGGGAAAGCTCTACTGTCGTGTTTTTTCCTGTTACATGAGAAATGCGTTTACAGGGCTCGGAGGGGGTGGAGTGGAAAGAACAGAAGACAGTCCCTGTTTCCCTGGCGACAGCCTGAACCTGTGGTGCAGGATTGGACAGCAGCCTCGGGCCGGGGCTCCCCAGCCTCGCTGATGAAAGGAGAGGGCACTGAGCGCCATTCCTCACGCTCCAGAGACGGAAGGGCCACAAAAGCAGCCCCTGGGGACCACTGTAAAGTGGTCTCATTGAGACGTAGATTCAGTATTTCTATTCAGAGCCCGCTTCTTCTTCACGACCTAGTACCTGCATTTTCATCTCTCAGTCACTGAGGAAAGAGGACGCCTTCATAAGGACAAAAATACCAGAGACAAAGGAGATTAAGAAAACCACATCCAACAACTGCATCTGTGTAAGCGTAGTATGTTCTAAATCTAATTCCTCCTCATCAAATATCTGCTGCCTTTTCAGTGAGTTCAGGGACTCCTTAAGATTAGAATGAAGCTAATCAGAAAACAACCAGTTTTTTAAACGGGCAAAAGATGTGAATAGACGCTCCTCCCGGAGAAGACCAAGGGCTGGCAAAAGAAGACGGTGTTCAAATCGGAACCAAGGTGAGACGCTACCACAGGCTTAAGAGAACAGCTAAACGTCAACAGGCGGCCACACCAAGTGTGGGCCAGGGCGTGGGATTGTGCCTCCGGTGGTGAGGATGTAAAACGTGCAGCCACTCTGGAAACCAGCTTCAGTTTCTTAAAAAGTTAAACGTACATTTACCATTTGAAGCTCTTTTCTACTTCGAGGTATTTACCCAGGAGAAAGTGTCTGTGCCTATGTGTACATGCGTGTTTATAGCAACCTTACATGTCACAGCCAACGACTGGAAATGACCCAGCGTCCATCAAGAGGCACGTAGACAGCAGAGCTCGTAGGCCACACGACGGAATGCTACCCAGCAGTGAAAAGGGGTAAGTCATTGATACACCTGGCACCCTGAAACAAGACCGATTCTCCAAGAGCAAAAAAAAAACAAAAACAGACAAAAAAAAAAGTAAAGAATGTGGGCTTCCCTGGTGGCACAGTGGTTGAGAGTCCGTCTGCCGATGCAGGGGACACGGGTCCATGCCCCGATCCGGGAAGATCCCACATGCCGCGGAGCGGCTGGGCCCGTGAGCCATGGCCGCTGAGCCTGCACGTCCGGAGCCTGTGCTCCGCAACGGGAGAGGCCACAACAGTGAGAGGCCCGCGTACCGCAAAAATAAAATATTAAAAAAGTAAAGAGTGCATGTGGGAAGATACTTCTTGGATAGAATTCTAGAAAATGCACACTAATCTATTGTGACAAAAAGCCAATCAGTGGAGGATAAGGGGGAGGACTTCCAAAGGGACACAAGGAGATTTAGGGGGTGACGACACATCTACTGTTTTGAACACGGTGATGGTTTCACAGGTGCACACATGCGTCAAAACTGACCAAAGTACATGGGTTTACGTAAGTGCAGTGGGTTGTATGTCAATGACACAGCAAAAAGCTATAAAACAAAAACCCTCCTTTGCCTCTCAGGGCCCTCTTACCCCTGTCAACCATCTTATTCCCTCTAAAGATGACATTCACCTCCTTCACCAGCTCGCCTCTTATTTATTGCCACTGTGATCTGATTTCTACCCTCGCAGCTCTACCGAAACCACTCTCGCAAAGGCCACTCATTATCCGCTGTGCCAGCTCGCTGTGGCACCCGACCCCTTGGCCCTCTCCTGTTTCCTCCCTCAGCTGCTGGTCCTTTTGTTCCCCTCCTGTCTCCGTGGCCTCTCACCTCCGTCTACCCCGTGGCTCCTCCCACTTGCTCACGTGCAGTTGGTTAGTCGGGGCTCTGTTCTGCCCTTTGGCCCTTCTGCCGTGACCCCCAGGATGCTGAGGGGGCCACACCCCAACTCCACATCCATCGGGAGGTCCCTTCAGCCCCCGGAGCCCCATGCGCCCACACCTGAGCTCCTTCTCTTCTCCTGAGGGTCCCCCGCACACCAACACTCCCTGTCTCGGGCAGTATCACATGATCAACCAAATCAGAAAACTGGGGGTGCTCGGACACACCTCCCCCTGCCCGTAATCAACCAGCACATCCTGTGAAATCCCCCCACAAGGAGCGTTCAGATTCAGTCCCTCTGCTCCAGGTGCCCCGCTGCCCTTTGTCTCGGCCCTCACCCTCTCTAAGCGGCCTGCCTAGATTCCTCCGCCTGCCAGAGCGATCTTTCCAGAAGGGGAATCTAATCACCCTCTCTGGGCACACTTACAAAGCTTCCTTTCCCAGCTCTTTCCATCTCTGCGGCACTCAAACTCTAACGTGTGTAAAATCATCTGGGAAGATTGTTGAAAAGACAGGGTCTAACCTCACATCCCAGAGGTTCTGCTCCAGGAGCTCTGACGCGGGCACAGGAACCTAACACCTTAACAAAACTCTCGAGTGCGGTGGGGAGGCCACAGGCAGGAGGACGGGGGCGTGCTTGTGGTGTCCAGTGAACAGAGGCAGGATGCTGGTCAACATCTCCCAGCACACGGGGCAGTCCACCCGCCCACCAGCGCCGGGAGCTCTCCAGCCTAAGGCATCAGTGTCTGGGCTCAAAGTTACGCTGAATTCATACTGTTCTTCTGTTCCCTATCTCTTTCAAACAACTCGCTGGACCGTTTTTCCGGTGATGTAACTGTGTTTAAGGGAAGGAATTTCTTTAAAACAACAGTGCATCTTTTTTTTGGTTCTAATCTTTAAACTAGCCAACATTTCCCACCTGATTCTTGTTAACCTTTCTGTAGGATAGAATAAAGTCTGCAATCTGGTTACTCTTTTGAAAAACATAAAATAAAATAAAGCATCAGCGACGTGGAGGTTGGGGGCTCCATCCCCTCCTCCGCAGGACACATGAGGCCCTCCGACTCCCCTGAGCGCTGTCCCCGGGGAAGACCCTCAACAAGACCCATGGTTGGTTGCTGTCCCCGTGCTCGTCAGAGCCCCCGCCACCTTCTTTCCAAATCCCCGGTCCTGGCAGCTTCAGCCAGGCGTGGGACCTGCACCTGCCCAAACAAGAGCTTTGGCTTGGATTGTGATTCCCGAGGGGGTGACGCAGAGGGTGCGGTGGCCAGGATGCAGCGGGGCGCCTGCACCCCAGCAGAGCAGGGTCAGTGGGGGCACTAGATGACTCTCCCTGTCTATGACTTTGCCCACACCCGGTCTCCTTCTGTCCCGCTCACTACCTAGACCCCTTGTCGGCTCTGTGAGCTGCTCACCGCCCCTCCAATCAATTCTCTTTTTTATGAAGTTACTCAGAATTAGTTTCTACTGTTTGTAGCCAAGAGTCTCACTGGTACAGCCCTTGTTACTCAATGTGTCTGGCACTAAAAAGAACTCAATAAATATTTGTTCCATAAATGTCATTACTAAGAAGGAAAGTGAAAAGAATGCATGGTTACATAAAACCAGGGAAATCTGGACGTTCCAGTCCACCAGCAAGGCAGCAGTCACCCTTTCAGCGGACGTCATAGCATCGTGGATGGGGCATGACGGTTATCGCCCAAAAATACAGTTGGCCTCTGTACTACCACGCTGGCTTTTCAGAGTAAACGGAAGATGGATTAGATTATAGCCTCATCCCAAAGCTAAGGAAGTATTTTCCAAAACAGAGTCAGAAAAAAGGAAAATGACCCTGCAAAGGATGGGTGCTGTGGTGGACACACGCACCTCTGGGGTTAAATCCAACGAGCCCACACTTGCTGTGCACATGAAATAAGCCAGAAGAATGACTGGGAACTGTGTAAAACTAAAGATTTAACTGAAAACAACACAGAAGAATATTAAATAGAGTGGGGCTTAATGATAGACATACGGTGAAGCCTGAAGCAAAGGTCCAATAAAAAGTGTGCCGTGCAGGTCTCCTAATCCGGAGAAATTCTCTCCTTCGGTTTGTCAGGAGCTGAGTTCAGTCTCCTGATCATAAAAACAAAGCCACATTTAGAAGATTCTAAGATTCTACGCACATGTGCAAACACACAAAGAGGCAAAGGTCCTTCTTCAGAACAGTGATGCTCAAGTGTGGTTCATGGGACATAAGTACAGAAACTGACAGTAAGGAATGAGAAACTGTTTAGAAAATTGAATGTAGATACTTTACACCTGTGAAATTATAAGAGAAAATGTTGCCTTGCATTTTGTAGGTCTTTTAAAATTTCATTGAAATTGAGAATAGAAAATACCTGATTCTTCACCCCAGACAACTTGAGAAGCAAAGATACCATACAAAATAATGGGCTGGGCTTCCCTGGTGGCGCAGTGGTTGAGAGTCCGCCTGCCGATGCAGGGGACACGGGTTCGTGCCCCGGTCCGGGAAGATCCCACATGCCGCGGAGTGGCTGGGTCCGTGAGCCATGACCGCTGAGCCTGTGCGTCCGGAGCCTGAGCTCCGTAACGGGAGAGGCCACAACAGTGAGAGGCCCGTGTACCACAAAAAATAATAATAATAATAAAAAATAATGGGCTGATCGATGGAAGTAATAGTTTGTAGAAAATCGGCCAGATCAGTATTTCACCTCTAACAGAACAATCTTCAGGGGGAAAAGCATAGAATGAAAGTACTAAGACGGGGCAAAGCTTGATGTGGTAGAGTGAGCTCTTTGATATTCTGTTACTCTTCCCCCGGGTGTTTCCCTACCAGGAAAATGAAGAACCTTCCAGAAGCCTGAGCCAAAAGCCAGAGAACACGGCCTGGGACCTACTTCCAGGAAGAGAAGCCGCAGGAGCTAATCGAGGAACACTCCATCCCTCTGCCCCTGGCAGCACTGCCCCTGGGATTTCAGAACCCTCAGTCCTGGACGTGGAGCCTGGGGGCCCGGGGAGGGTCTCCCTTGGGGAGGAAGCAGTGTATTCTGCACGTGGAAGAGAAGAGAAGCAATTCCTTGTGACAAGGAGGAAGAGGATGGTGGATGGTCTTATTTGTTTCCCATTTGCTGTCTGCCTCTCCTGGGCCTGCACTTCGGGGGCACGGCCCCCAACCCTGAAGTCAGGCACTGGGCCTTGGCCAGCGTGTGCCCGGGCAGACTGTCACCAAGTTGCACCACAGTTCTTTCCTCTGCCCTGAGCACCATCCCTGCCAGGCTTCTCCGCCAGCCCCAGGCCCCTCGAAGGGAGACGCTGAGGAGGGGGCAGCCTGGCCTGCAGCTGATGTGACTCAGACGCCACCACCGAGCTGTAGGGATCAACACCCCAGAACGACCACACTCAGCGGACACTCTCACCACGGGATCAAAGCTCTAGCCCTCCCTGTTGTTTGCAAATGTATTCACACGGAACTTGGATACATCCAGGGTAGCATGGCGCAATCCATCTCAGCTTGGGTGTGCTGCAGCGGGGAGGGAAACGGAGGCTTCTGTCTGCAGTGAGGCGGGGAAAGGGGAGCCATGCCTGCGGTCACAGCGTGCGGGCCAGAGGCACAGGGTGTCTCCTGCGGGGACTCAGGTTTGAACGTCGGTGAAGCACAGTCTGGCAAGTCACAGGACAGAGCCCATGGCCCAGCGTCAGGCGCACAGAAAGGAAAACCTAAGCCGCCTATTCTGAGGTTGATGGTGTAAAACTGGACAGAATGAGCCGACGTAGAACTGGGTCGTGAACTGTGAGGGAGGGTCCACAGGCAGCCACTCCTGTGTCCCGGGAGCCACTGCAGCGCCTTTGATTCCTAAGTGGGGGCGAGCTTGACTTCCGAACCTGATGGCACCTAAGGGAGGCTTCAACATGGCCGGGGCAGGGCAGGGTCTCTCTCCACCAGAGCAGCCGCCGTGACCCCTATGTCGGGACCCACAGAACACCAACGACCATCTCCAGATGAATCCTTCTAGCCCCCAGCTATGTGACCTCAAGCCTTCATCTTAGGTAGGGGACCAAGAATTGGGAAACGGTTCAGCCATCTTCTTGGAAAGTGTCCTCCTGCAGAGTAGGATATGCACCATCTCAAGGGACCTCGGTCAAGATGTTTCCGTTTGCCCGACACACAGGCCAAGCTGCAGGTTTCTCAAGAGCTCCACCCATGTGACCAGGGACCGCCCAGATGCTGTGGGTCTCCACCTACTTACGTGCAGACATTTCAGGTCAGAGGAAGAGGCCCAGCTTAGGGACAGATGGGTGATTTGAGCCCCATACCCTCAGGAGCACCCATGACCTCCATGAGGTCCGGGAACACAGGGAGAATGCGGGAAGGAGCCTGGAACCATCTGGTCTCTTCACAGATTACACGTTCACAGTTAGAGAAACTCCGGTCTCCAGGGCCCACATCTTCTGAGAGGGGCCGTATCCAGAGCTCCAGAAACATCATATACAATTCGAAGATGCTCTGCGGATTCTTGCACCACCCCTTCCAGGCCCACCTTCACTCACAGGCCTTCTGCTAATGCCCTGGGACTCAGCACCAGCTGGGAGGGTCATCGCCAAAGCTTTGCAGAACTTGGGATTTCTGTTTTACCAGGATATGCAGGGGGCCTTGGAATGAAGCTCAGCGTTTTACAAACATACAAAATATTACCTATCACTGGGAACAAGTTGTAATTGTGTTAAAATCAACATCAACATTTTATCTCATTAAGACTAGCCGCTTGGGAAGCAGAGACCATCCGATGTATCGTTGAGTGCTGGGTCTCTCCACAAACACCGCGTCCCTCTACGTGGCCAGCTCTCCATGACTCCCGCCTTGCCCTGGATTTCCACGCACTTTCTCCCATCCCAAATCTGACTTTATCAGAGGCCGGTCATGGAGATAGTCCCAAACAAATGAAGGGGGAAAGACAGGGGGCGCACCGTTCCATTTCTATAACTGGAATATACTTACTTCCTCTGTTGCCAGTTATCCAGTATACGACAAGTTCATTAGAGTGACACGGCAGGGGCCACTGGGAGAGAGGGAAATGTGATTTCTTGGTAAGGTGAGGGCCAGCCGCCGTCACCTAGAAGGGGCTCCACCACCTGCTGTGAAGACAGAAGGCAAAGTTGGATCGGTTTTCCCGAGGACACTCGCCAAGGTGTGACACACCAGAGTAGGGTCACAGCCATTCCAAGGACCCCCAGTTCCACCGTCCTCCCCGCAGACCATGTTGGGGCGATGGCCAACGGGAAGATGAAGAAAGAGCAAATGGCTGCTACTCTAGGGACATGGTTTACTCCTGGGCAGTCTCCCCGGGCGGAGGGGTCAGGCTGGACAGAAGGTCAAGGCTGACCTTCGGTACCCGCAGGAAAACATTCAATAATAACATGTGCTCCTACGATGATGAAAAAGATGATCTGGTCCATGAGGGAAGCACCTTCGAGCGGAGGGAAACTCAGGGGCTTCTCAGGAGCTCTTCCAGCAGTTGGGGTGCACGTGAGGGGTCCCTCAAGGCTCTGTCGTCTGTCCCGATCACAGAGAAGGCCTGGGGGCAAGGGGCTCCTGGAGTGATGAAAGGGCCCTGCAAGGCGGGAGGCCTGGGGCCAGTGTCCAGGGTCTGCCCTTAACTGTGACTTTGGCCACTCAACTCCAAGCTCAGGTAACCAAGACGTGGGAAGACAGGGGTTCTCCCCTGGGACTCTGACCCCAACTCCGACGTGTATTAACTCTCTGGTCTGTTAGGGACTGCTCGGCCTCCCTTTAAATTCAGTTACCTAATTTCTAATTGGGATTGGAAGAACCCCTTACCTGCCGGAGGCCGGGAGTCCCAATTAATATCTTGGGACCTTGTGGCTTCAGACTCTAAGGGGCTAATCCTGTCCACACCCCTAACCAGCTGGAGGTGACTGGGCTCTGTTTTGTTCAGTAAAATGTGTGGCTTTGCTCCCCATCACCTTGGACAAGTTTCAACATTACTGAAAGCCAGAACGCTGCTTCCCCGGGTTTTTGTATCGGGAACTGAAATTCCCCTGCATCTCTTTCTATTCCCCTCCCACCCCCATTACACCGTGAACATGGCGCTCTCCTGGGACCTGCGTTTCCAAGGTTTCTCCTCTACAAATGATGGTGAGGAAGGAAATAAAACACACCCGGGTTTTAAGTTGCTGGTGTGTGTAATGTATTTAGAGAACTACATAAGGCAGGGCGGTTAGTGTGGGAAGTAAAGTTTTAGACAGAGATTCCCAACTCTGGCCGCCCATTACAATCACCTGGGCAGTTTCAGCCTGATGTCCAGGTCATCCCGGGATTCTGAATCACCGGGCGTTGTCTCTTGTTTTGTTCTGTTTTGTTTCTAATTACCCAGGGGCAGCCAGAGTTGAACACAGATCACCCGCCCATGACACAGAACAGCCATTAACTCAGCTGGGAAGGAAAAAGATAGTTTAATGGCACTGCCACTTAAAAGTCATTTTAATGACTCAAAAAAAAAAAAAAAAACCCCAAAACCCTCCATGTTATTGCCAGGAGTATTTAAGAATATAATACATTTCTTTTTTTTTTTCTTGAATCTTTTTTCATGAAAATTAGAGGAGTATAACAATCTAATCTCCGTTGCTCGATATATTTTTGCAAAACAAAAACAAATCCAAAAGCTACCAAACAAGGTGATGTTTGTTTTTCCACGGTGCTATTTTAAATAAAGAGGCCTCACAGGCCTGCTGCAGCATTTTCATGCGTGATGTTAATCTCCTAATTCCCTAGAGAAACAGGCCAGCAGTCTTTCCCGGGCCAGCACAGAGGGTGCCCAGGTGGCCTCACCCGGGAGGGGTCGAGGCGCCCATGCCCGTGTCCTTCCCATCTTCTCTCCTCCGCTCCCTTTCACCCTCCTCACGCCTCGCTCCAGCCCTGATCTTGACGACGACCCCCCACCTCCAACCCCAGACGCCCTCCTGGTGCCCCGCGCGCCCACCTCCCCTCTGCGCTCTCTGGGGCGCAGCTCCAGCCGGCCGGTCCCGGTGCGCGCGGCCCCAGTCCCGGCACGTCCCAGCCCGGGACTCACCGCGGGCCGCGCGTCTCCATAGCCGGTCGTCACAACACACGAGCAGTGCTTGGTGACACCTTGGTGCTCCCAGGCGCTGCTCCAGCATCCTTCGTTCTCATTTACCGTTCTATCAACAGCTGCTGGTTCATGTGGGAATTTAGTGCTGGTTTGTCCTCGCTGTATAACTTTCTTGCTCTTGTTAGATTCCTTCCCCCAAGAAAGCTCCTTGAGCTTTTGGACCTTTGGTCTTGCCTCGAAATTAGTAAGCACTGGGGAACACCCCCAGTGTTTGCATTTTCAAAAGCTGCATGCATTTGTGATACTGAGAATTATACTAAATATATAGTGTGGTAATACCTCATCAGGCTACATAAGTATGGGAATAGAAGTTGCTTTCTGTTTATTATTCAATCAATCACATCATTCCATCCTTTCAGGTGCTTTCATGAATCCTGGCATCAGGAGGGTGAGGAGTGTGGCTTGGGCAGATTTGGGAGCCGGGAAGCTCTGAGTGGACCCACATTCACGGAGGGGCGAAGGTTCTGGTGGCAGGAAACACATCTGAAGTTCCTCCCTTTTGCACTCAATTTGTTTACTCCAGCTGGGAAGAGTGAACAGTTACCCTCAAATGGAGGCTTCCTGTCACCCCACACAAACCTTGTCCACGGGACTCTAAGGGCAGAGCGCTGATCTAACAACTCAAAGAAAAATAGAACCGTTTGGAAGGGGATTTCTTTATCGATTATAAATCTACAAGCCTCCTTCCCTCCATCCTTAAATCCTGTGAGACTGGACGTGTAGCGGCAGTTAGGAGCAGACTGGCCCAGGCTGAATCTTCGCTCCCACGCTCACTGCTGTGTGACAGTGGGCAAGCTGAGCAGCCTCTCTGGGCCTCAGTCTTCATGTCTGCAAAATAGCGCCTACCTCACAAGGTGTCAAGATAATTCAATGAGTTCATATACATACCGTGTGTGGCATTAAAGAAAAAACTATTCTGGCTCTTGTGAAAGCGGTAAGGAAGACGCTATTCGGGGCTATTGCGTTACGGTCAAGACTGTCACGACAGGGAGAAAGACTGGGCTCAGCTCCAAATACAGCAAAGGCAGCCGGGGGTTCAGAGCCGGGGTACAGTGATGCATGCCCCCCTCTCAGACCAGTGCCGGCACGTTTGCATCTGGTAAGTGAAAGCCTGTGGCCACCGCATGAGACAATTCACACAGGTGCCCAGCGCAGAGCAGGTGCTCTGCGTCACTGAGTTGCAGTGGCCGGTGGCATCCACACTGCCGTTCTGCAGGCAGACATCCTCACTTCCCCACCCCCACTGGGTGAGGACAAACCACAGCCGTCTTCTCCCCAAAATCTGCAACCTGCAGGGAGTGACACAGAGTCAGCCAAGGCGGGCTCCCCATTAGTGCCTGCGCCCCAGATCCCCGAGCCTGCTCTGGTCCCGCCCTCTCCAAAGCCTGGTTCCTCAGATTTTCCTCCCATTCTTTCCATTTCTTTTTTACATTGAAGTATAATTGACTTACAATCCTACAGTATTGCATTAGTTGCAAGTGTACAGCATAGTGATTTTATATTTTTATGCATTACAAAATGATCACCGCGATAAGTCTAGTTACCATCTATCACCATACAAAGTTGCTCCAATATTACTGACTGTATTCCCTATGCCGTGCATGCCCCTCCTCATTTATTTATTTATATATATTTTTGCGCTACACGGGCCTCTCACTGCTGTGGCCTCTCCCGTTGGGGAGCACATGCTCCGGACGCGCAGGCTCAGCGGCCATGGCTCACGGGCCCAGCCGCTCCGCGGCACGTGGGATCTTCCCAGACCGGGGCACGAACCCGTGTCCCCTGCATCGGCAGGCGGACTCTCAACCACTGCGCCACCAGGGAAGCCCCCCCCCCCCCTCGTTTATTTTAAAGCTGGAAGTTTGTACCTGTCTCTCTCCATCACAGATGTCTCTCACCCCTCCCCTTTCCGTTCTTTTCAGAGTCCATAACCTTCTCAGAACTCTCTTTTTGTTCATGTTGAAGCAAAGTTAGCTTCTATTTTTAGAAACCAAAGAACACTACAAGTAGATTTTGCTTTCTCCATATCCCTATTTAAATGCTCTTATGGATGGTGAAAACCAAAGTTAAAAAGTTGTTTGTTTTTATTTAATAACTGGACTGAGTGTGTAGTTCCTGCCCAAATAACCCTTGACTGGTCACTTCCAAGAGCTGGAAAGCCACAGAGCAACCCCACATTCTGCAGACTGTGGGAGCCGCTCAGGGGCAAGCAGGGCTGTAGATTATGCCTAGCGGATCCATGAACTAGGAGTTCTAGTGTTAATTCTAGCAGGACCCAATACCAAAGAAATAAAGTCAAAATTCTCCCGTCCACCCCAGGGCCCAGAGCCCTCACTCACATCACGACCCTGTGGGCAGAATGCACATCATTTCGTCTGCCCACATCTCTGGCTGGGACAGGAGCTCCCGGTGAACTGATTTTTGAGTTACCAGCTCTCTTGCTGCCATGTTGAGAAGTCATCAGATCACCATCTCATTTGGCTACTTAATGCTTTAGGTAAAGACGGATGTGAAAGATAACTGAAGAGTGAACGTGGCGAGTTTTCAAGTACTAACTGGAGTGCTAACGTCTATCGGTGATGGGTAGTCCCACCCCACCTAAAACTCTAACAGATCAGAGGGATGGTCGGAACGAGTTGGGAGGGAACTGGGTGAACAGAGCAACACCGTTTCATTGTTGGTTCTCCGGAAGCGTTTGCTCAGTGGTCCTACCTGCCTGTAGATTTCTCCACGTGCTGAGAAAGGAGAATCCGAGTCCCCTTTTACGGGTGTTGTACGAACGATTTCTGATTAGTGAATTGAGCCAGATGGATTGCTCATTTAATCAAAAGGCATTCACTCACTCATTCACTATTCACTCATTCAAGAGGCATTTTTACACACTGACAACGTTCAAGCAAGTGTCGCAGGACCGGTATTGTGTGTAGCGATGAATCCCAGCTCCCAGCTCCTGCCCTTGGCGGGGATGTGTCTAAGAAGGGAGAAGAGAACGGTGCAAAAATAGCTCCAACTCAAGGCAGAAGACGGCCCACGTCAGGGGAGAGCGGGGCAGAAAGGGAGGTAACTCTGCTGCGGGTGCTGGGACAGTTCCAGCTTGGAAGGGGGCACTGAGATGTCAGGTGTGACAGTGACGTCTGCTGTCATTAGCACGAGCGCAGCAGGAGAGCCGCTGGGGGCTGGAGGTTGCGCAAGAAGAGCCCCTGACACGAAGGGGCCCCAGGGATTGAACTGCCCGCTCTAGGACAGCCCTGAGGGGCAGAGCCAGGTGCCTGCTCAGAGCAGCTCCCAGTCCCTGCCCCTACGTTAGCACCTGTCCTTTAAAATCTCCTCGGACCCTCACACTTAAGGTGGGAGTTAAATATGAGTACAGTATGAATAAATGCATTTAGAGGAGCTGAGAAGGCCAATCAGATCTTAATTAAGGGGACAAACGTGGTTCTTCCTGACATCCAAAGCAACAGGAAGATTAGGGAAGGGTTAATCCAAACTCTTTCATCCTTAGAATTAAACCCCAATTTCAATCTGAACCACAGCAGTGCTCAGATTTGAATTGATATTTAATTCCAAGCACATAACGCATGAAATACTTTTGTTTAAATCTTATTTCTTTCCCTGCTTGAAGAAAATAAGAAAAGGGACGACAAGAGAGAGTTGATCTTTTTGAACAAGATCACGGGATCGCGGGGAGCCTTCCCTGCGTCTTTGCTCCCAACTGATCCTTTATGTTTTTGATTTTAATATTGCATAGCTATGCGGGGAAATCTAGTATTTCTGTTCACTGTAAATTATAAGCTGTGTACTTGATCATAAGCTTTTATAAGATACTAAGTTTTTTGAGAAAGGAAAAGCCAAATGAAGAGGGTCCTGCAGTCTAATTAGTTGATAGACAAATAAAACCAACTTCTTGAGAAGCCGGGATCGTGGAGACCTTGGGAACGGTTTTCCTGTTTATGATTGTTTCCATGGTGGCTTTAATCCACTCTGCCCTGGGCTCATTCTTTATTGTGGTTTTGTTATTTTATGATATTATTATTTGACCAAGACATAGAGAGAATTCTGAATAGAGGCGATCATTTCCTCCCTCTGTGTAAGCGTCCCTTATTTATTTGCAATGAGCTGGAAGAGGCTACTACGGAGGAGTACATCGGGGCCTTCTGGATCCTTCCAGCTGGCAGCGGAAAGAGGAGGGAGAAAAATGAAAGAGGCCTGACCTGGGCAGTGGCCCTCGATTTCTCCCAACAGGAGGTAAAGTCGACGTGGGGGAAGAATCTCGGTGAAGCAGAACGGCCCTGGAAAGCCCGGAGTTTGTGGGTGTGGTGACTGTGTAACTGCGTTCCCCTCCATCTCCTCCCGACGGGTGCGGATGAGGCCCCCAGGGAAGTAAGGCCAGGGCAGCTGTTCAAACAGCCCACTGTCCTGGCAGCTTGCATCCCAGTGGCTGAGACCTTGACAACCACCAGCACGTTTGCCTAGGGTTTTGCTGACACATGGCCCGGGGCCCGGGGGCCCTTTGAGTCACACCCGTAACCATCAAAGTCTTTCGGTGGGCAAATGGGGGAGTCTTTTTTTCTAATATCAGACGAATATTTTTAATAAGCTTTAAAAAAAACACATAATTTCATCTGTCTTCAGTTTTTTTAATTTTGCAAAATGCACAGGGTAGTAACCCCAGCAGCTGAGGTAACGGCAAATCTGAGGTCGAGTGGAGAAAGCTGGAAGGAACCCAGTCTGGGTTCATCCTGGCGACACAGACTCCTTTTTCTTTAAAAATCTGGTGTCTTTGGTCACGATCAGCACGTGTCATTTTATAATTTTTAAAAATCTGAGAAAGCAAGCTGCGACTGAATCCTCCTCCCGTGTGATGCCTGCTATCCAGTTGACGTGGGAGAACTGCCGTCTCCATCCCGTATCTGGGATTGCAGACGGTACGTGGGACAGCTTCTGGGTCCTTCCAGCACCACCGGGAAATGAACACGGGCCAGCTTAGCATAACCCACTAGAACACACCTCTCACAGCTCAGCGACGTCCGGGAGTAAATCTGCGTGACCCGTTCAAGGTCCCCAAAAGACCCCTGGGTGTGTCCCTGGTAGCACCAGCACATCACGATGGCACGTGCCCTGGGCGGGCGTCCACGGTACTGAGCACCGGGGCTCCTGATCTCTTGAAGGAGCAACAATACCGACCAGAGCGAGCAGTCACGTTCTGGAAGCAGTGGGCTCTGCGGCCCCAGCTGAGCGAACAAGCCCTTCATTCTCTGCGGTTCAGCGTGGGACGTTAATGGTTCTTCACAGTTAACGGACAGTCAGGGCTCTGCGGCACGGCCAGCCTCACTGTGGTGCTGTGCGGAAGGAAAGAGCCGCCCGGGACATACCAGTCACCCCGGCCAGTGGGCCGGCATCTGAACACACGTGGTGTGCGTGCCCCCAGGCGGGCACCCCGCCAGCAGGCGTGCCCGGAGCCTCTGCTCACGCCCCTCCCAAGAATGGGGCCCCCAAACATGTCTTACGCTCAAATATATGTTTGAACAATGATGTCATGGTACTGATTTGGGTGTGTTTCCTGAGAAACGGACTCAGGGTGCTTTCCGTACAGAGGGATCCGAACTGCCTTAAGCCTTGGAGAGTTTGCTCAGACCTGGAGGATGAGGGCGAGGGAGGTTTTGGAGGGCGCCTGGCCTGTGCCCTGCCCAGGAGGGTGGGCCACTGGGACCCCCGGGCACGTTACAGAGCCTGCCCCTGGCGGGCCCACCCCCTCCCTGCTCACTGGCTTTCTCCTGCCCCTCCTGCAGGGCTGGCAGACACTACGGCCACAGTGGACGCGGCTGTCCGGATCCTGCATCCCACCTCTCCTGGCCCTGACGCTCCGCCCACCCTCCACCTCCTCAGATGCATCGTGTTCCCCACTCCACCCCCTGGGAGAAAACATCCCATAGCTTGTCCTGGAGCAAACGGGCCACCTCCTGTCGGCCTTGCATGCACAGCTGTATGTAGACTTACCTGCGTTTTAGGGCAGAACTAGAATCTTCACGCCACTGACAGTAAGCGCGTGCACGCCTAGCTCAGTGACGGGGCGGTGCAGAGCATCCGTACACCAGGCCGACGCCGGCCATTTCCCAGCTCATTTACTTTCCTAACGAGGATCTACTGGTGATTCTAGAACAAAGGTCAGCGCAGCTAGAAGACCACAAATGGCGAAGCATCACTCACTCATGTAATCACAACTCCGTTTTTGCCCGGACGTCTGTTCGTCTTTCCTTTCTACCGATGAGGGGTCCCTTCTCTTTGTGCTGCGTATTTAACATTTTGAGGGCATTTTTTCTAAAATTTGGTCAACTATTCTGTTGTTAGTGGAAGAGCGGGTGTAATTTCTGCCAGGAGCTGCTAGGCTCTGAGAACAGACAGGCGTCCTTGAAAAGGTGCCCCTGACTTTCAGACACGCCTTCTGTGGAGACGGAAAGGGAGGGACGCGGGTGAAACAATCTCCTTAACGTGGCTTCGACCGTGGGGCGGTGGGCGCCCGCCGGCCAGTCTGCCCGGGACAGCTGTGCTCTATAAAAGGATGAAATCTTCTGATTGTCTGTCGTTGGCCCTTCCATCACCCGTGGTGTTTCTCTGCAGGCGCCGGGACAGCACAGCGGTGGGTACTGGCTGTGCTTGGTCATGAGTGAGCCCTTTGTTGGAAGGCCTGTCCCCACCACTAAGAGATTGTTCCAGCACTCTCTGGCTGGGCCTTCTCTGCTGGTGCGGTGCTGTGGTCGGCGGGGTCACGTTCAGGGGTCTGTGCCCAATGACGGCGAGCACCGCGTCTCCCGGCCGGAGCTCCCATCGCCCTGGTCCAGAGGGGGAAGCCGGGAAGGCGGTGACCGAAGAGGTCACTGAGAACGTGGGGACCAGGGATGGGCCAGGCACTGGGCTCTGTGCTGCCAGCCCACTGGCATCACCGGGTGACACCTGGACACAGAGACCCTCAGGTCACTGAGTCTCCCTCAGGGTCTGCTTTCTCTTTCACCCGGAAAGTTGGTTTCTTCTAAGAGCGCCTTTTCAGCAAGTCCCTGGGATAAGGTTTTCATGTTTTTGGCCTGGAGACCACATCACCCCATCCCGACCCCTCCGCTGTGTGACACACCCGTGGGTCTCAGGTGACTGTAACACCTCACAAGCATCATAACTGAAGGGTGCGGCCCCCCGACTCGTGAAACTACGGAGTCCAGGTCAGGAGGCGTCCTGGGCAGACTTCCCTGGACGCTTCCCTGTGGGCGTGGGACACAGCAGTGGGGGGAGGGGCGGGCACACCCCCTCTGCCGCCCCAGCACCCGGGGAGCACCGGCCACAGTTTCGTTGTTGCCACTCATACCTGAGTGCTTGGGACACATCACAGGTGCCCCTTTTGTCTATAAAATTGGCCAAAGTGTTTCATCCAAACTCGTGATGAATGTAAGAGCTCTGAAATGAAGGCTAGCGTTGTTACTGATGCAATAAAAAGGCAAAACAGGGCTGCAGGCAGGCAGCTCCACAGCGCCAGGGACCAGGACAGAGACTCAACCCAGTGGCTCGACAGAGCACAGACTGCTGTGGGGGAAGAGTGAGCCCGAGCGGCCCCGGGGCAGAGAGGGGGGATGCCCAGGGCACAGGAGAGGCCCCGCACCGTGAGTGACGTGGCCCTCAAACCAGGCTCTCCTTGCAAAAGGGAAGTGGTTTTTTCCAGCGTCTCTGTGACTGTATGTTGGAGGCTTTCTGTTTCATCTTTTGCTTAAGGAAACAAGCAAAATCCTCCTTGCAGCCAAATGAGTCACAATGCAAAATAAACATTTATGCCTCAGACATGCAAATATCAGGTGCTTTTACTGTTCGGCAAACTAGATATTGACCTTGGAAAGGAACTTTTTCTAAAATAAACACCGAACACTAACAAACACTAAGAAAACACGTTGGCCAGCGCCTGCTCTGACCAGCACTGCCGGCGGTGGGTGGGAAGGCAGGCCTCCTTCTGTCTCCCCGTCTAACTGCCCTTTTAAAATCTGTGGGATTTTGCAGTTAAATCCCTCCTCTTCCTTCTGATCTTGGCGATTTGTGCTTTTTTTTTCTTTTTTTTTTTTTTTTTTTGGTCACCCTGCAC
>NW_020173202.1:613078-625533 GCF_003031525.2 Neophocaena asiaeorientalis asiaeorientalis
TTTTTTTTTTTTTTTTTGTGGTCACCCTGCACAGCAATGCAGGATCTTAGTTCCCGGACCAGGGTTCGAACCCACGCCCCCCGTTGTGGAAGCTCGGAGTCTAAACCACTGGACTGCCAGGGAAGTCCTTCATTTTAACTAATCTTTAAAAAGAACCAACTTAGGGCTTTGTAAGTTTTCTCTATTGTAAGTGTCCTACTTTGTTGATTTCTGGTGTGATCTTTGTCTATAAAAGGTTTTAAATCTAAGCTCCACGGAAAATTCAAGATTCCCAAAACCCACCGAGGGAGGTTCCTAGAAGGGGCGCCGTGTGAGGGTCCTCCCCACGCTCGCCCACGTGCCCTCCACATTCACTAGACCCTCTGTGTGAAGGTTAAGAAGTTGAATCCGGAGACCTGGGTATGAGGTCAGCTCTGCGACTGGGCGGTGGTACAGGTGCTGGAATGAGTTGCTTTCCCCTCTAGGACTCGTCTTCTACATCTGCAGATGGAGACAAGGCTGCTGTGTCCTTGCAGCCGGGGCTGCATCCCGAGCCTTCTACTTGCGGAGGCTCCACCTGGGGCACATGGGGAGGCCCCCCGGGAATCCCGCAGAGGCCGCAAGCCCCGGCTCTGTCTTCTCCTGCGCGTCTCCACCAGGTAGAGCGCGCTGCGGCCATTTCAGGCAGAGGGAATCTAACACCGCACGTGGGTTTCAGAACGCAGAAGGGCTGCGGCAGTGGTGGCGCCACGCAGTCGGCCTGAGTCGCCCACGGTGGTTCCTGCAGGCCACGCGGCTGCCAGGTCCCCTTCTGCCGGAGCAAGAGCCCCTGAGAGCTGCCATCTGAGGCTGCTGGGCCCCGAGCTGCCCCGAAGCTGGTCCTGCTGTCTGAGCCGGCCCCGCCTGAGGTCTGCTTAATTAGGACGTCTAGATGGGGTCTGGATAGTCTGTGTCTTCAAATGCTTCCCCAGGATTTCAGACGTAGGCCTCCACCCCCCGCAGAGATGACAGGCAGCAGGAACTGATGATACACGTGGTGGAAACGAGTGGTTCTCAAAGCGGGCTCCAGGGGCTTCTGAGGGTCCCCAGATTCTTCTAGGGTCTTGGCTTGTATTTCTAATACAAGAAGTATTGATAGAAATATAATCTACATAGATTTAAGCTCTTTGGCCTCCTTCAATAACTTTTAAGCATAGTATGTTTTTAAAAGTTTTGGTCTTGAGACCAAAAATCTTGGGAACGGATTTGCAGACAATTTTCTG
This sequence comes from Neophocaena asiaeorientalis asiaeorientalis, assembly GCF_003031525.2. Lineage (NCBI taxonomy): Eukaryota > Metazoa > Chordata > Mammalia > Artiodactyla > Phocoenidae > Neophocaena > Neophocaena asiaeorientalis. Next base: position 614,320 of record NW_020173202.1, read on the forward strand.
GTGTTTTAGGCTTGTCGTTGCTAAATAGTTAAGCAGATCTAAAACTACTTCCTAAAGACTATTATTATTTTTTCAGGTTTCCATATAATCCACCTCCATCGCGTGGGACGGCCCAACATGAGAGAGGATGCAACTGAATTATCCCATTGGCTTTCATTAAGAACTAAGAGTAATATGAAGAACATTTATGCATCTTCTGGAAACTGCATTTAAGGATTCGGTCTACCGTATTGTATGTAATACAAATATATACGTAACACAGAAACAGTTTCCTCTAAGAAAAGGTTTGTCTCTTGTAATGTGTTAGTGTGTCTTGTTATTAGATATGGAAATTAACAGCTCACTACTTTAAATTTTGCCTTTGCTACCAGGAAGCTCAGAGCTAAATTTTGTGTTTGGCTTGAAAAAAGTCTGAAATAAGGAGGTGAACCACAAGACAGGTTTTTATTTTAAACTCCTCAGGGAAATAAATCTTTAGCCCTCGCCACACATGTGCATTCAATGGTTAGAGAGAAAAATCTCAGAATACTCTAGCCAGGGAGGGTTTTGATTTTGCACACATAAGTGCCAGAGAATCATGTTTTTGGAGAGTAAACATTCTCTAAAGTAGTAATTACAGCTGACCTTGAGCTGGGGATGCACCGTGTGGTCCCAAACGCTTCACACACACACCTCAGCATAATCCTTACCAGGATCCACCGTGTCCTCTTATCCCCATAACACTTAAGAGATGGAGACGCAGAAATTTAATGAGAGGTGGCTGACAAAGAACAGCAGGCTGGACGGCTCCAAAGGCCACCTGTGACCTCCAAGTGAACGTTCTCCTGGACCACACTGGGGAGGTGCTCAGTCTCTAAGCTGAACACAGGGCCACCGTGCCAGGCCACGGGAACAGCAGCCCTCTTCACCGGGCAGCATCTGGACAAAGGCAATGCTGGTCTGAACCAGGCCACTCTGGGCCCCTCACTGGTGACAAGGCGTTTGTGTGCCGGTCTGTAACACGCAAGTGTTTTTACTGCTCATTTCACAGTTGGCAGAAATGTCCATGCTAACGTCAAAGGTACAAAATTACAATTTCAGAGTCAGTTTAATAGAACCAGATCCCACAGGTCACCACCTTCCACAGAATTGTATCATTTCTTGTGAAAGCACAAAACTGAAGTTTCTGATTTCTGGCATCTGCTGTTTCCGGAAAAGACGCATCTGCTTTCCAGCAAGACGCTCTGCCACTTATCCTTAGGAGTATATCTGAATGTGGCTTTCATGGGGGGGTCTGTGCCACGACAGGAGGTTGAGTACCGTTGCCAACCTTATTTCAATACTCTTTGACCAGCATCAGAATTATTAAAATCCTGGTCACTGCTGGCAAGTAATTAAGGCCAATGACCCTTTGCCAACCCCTGGAAATTCCAGAGCCCCAGGTGGGGCAGCACCACGGAGAGACCATCTCAGATGAACTTTATTTATTTATTTGGTCTCACTGCTCAGCTTGTGGGATCTTAGTTCCCTGACCAGGGATCGAACCTTCGCCCTTGGCAGTGAAAGCACCAAATCCTAACCACTGGACCGCCAGGGAATTCCCTCAGAAGATCTCTAAATACCTCGGTGATCTCTTCCTGACCAGTGTTTAATATCCTCCTAAAAAGAAATACAGTCATCAAATTTCTCTTTTATTTAAGCATTGAGAAGCTGCAGCACAGTGACTTAGAAAACATCCTCAAAACATCAGTTACAACATGAACAGACGTCACGTGTCATGTGTAGAACCTTTCTCGCGTTTTACTGAGGGTCGTCAACCAGCGTAGTATAAACGTTCCACACATCTGCTTTTAAAGTGACGAACAAGGCACACAACTCTCCCCGACGTCGCAAGGGAGAAACATGTGCGTGGTGTCTTCCTGCTGCCAGTTAAGAGCGAGATGGGGCTGGGAGCCCAGAGAAGGGGGGAGAGTGAGGAGAGGGAAACAGACAAAGGATAACACAGGGGCATGGAGACCACGCATGACCAGCAGCAGGACCCAGACACACACGGGCAGACGCAGAAAGACGCTCTGCAAACGTCGATTCCTTTAGCAAAGTCTTTAAAATGCTGTTATCGTCACGATGGGCAGGACCCTGGGCCTCTTAATCACCGGTATTTGCACTAAGTGCAAATGAGACCAAGTTACGACTCTGCCCACCTTGAACTCACAGTTCACGCTCAACCTGCTGGCTGACGTCCAGAACGAGCTTTCATTTCTCCCCCAGGACCCAACTCTGCAGACGCCACCGGGGGTGCCCGGAGCATTCATGAGACACGTGTCTTAATTTCACCTCCGAACGATTGCTGACTTTGCCTCTCTGGTAGTAATACACTCATTTAAAATAAAAGACAGTCTGCTCTGTGCATTCAAACAGGAGGCAAGCTATTCAGTGGGCGGGGTATTTGGTTTTGCATCTCATCTGGCGGCTGATCTAGCTCCCACAAAATTAGATGCTCCATGTCTACCTAGATTTGTGCCTGGCCCGAGAGAGAGAGATTAGAGCAAAGATCTCCACAAGAAAAATACAAACTGGTTTTTAAAATTGTAAAGCTTCAACGTAAATATAATCAAGACTTGACACATTAAAGTCTAATGAGATAAACATCAAACTAGTTATTAACTTTTACAAAATAAGCCCAAAATTGAGGTAATACATTACACTGTTCTATAACGAGCTTTATCTGATTATAACATTTTTCCCCCTTCTCAACCTTCCAGTGAAATAGATGCATGGAAAAAAACAAATCTAGAAAAATCAGCCTGGAGTTAGTGGGGAAGAGCATGACCCCTGAAAGGCGGAAGAGTCTCACCCTTTGTTCAAATAATAGAAATTTCCTTTTCTCAAATCACTATATACAAATGTACAAAGCCACCACGTCACTGATTTTCACACAGCGATTAAAAATACTGAAAACACACATCTGCTCTGCACTCCCCACTTTTCTCCCTGAACAAGTGGCTCTCTGGCCCGGCACATCTTGTCCTGCGTCTGGGTCCAGCTCTCTGCGCTCTGCCCCCTCCCTCTGCCTACCCTTCCTTTCTGTAGCACAAAAGACATCTGTGAGCAGCACTTCAAGTACAGAGGATGCATTTTCCAGAAGCTGAGGCTCGCTCCGGCTCACACCTTACCCCGGGCGCTGAAAACAATTCCCGCAGCTGTGCTTCAGAAAGCCTTGTGTGTGTGCGCGCGCGCGACGTTTGTGAGCATGCACGTGAACCAGTGTGAGTGTGAGGACGTGCGAGCATGTGTGCCTGTAGGAGCATGAGTGTGAGGTGTGTAAGTGGGCATGAGAGCACGAGTATGAGTGTGAGGCATGAGTGAGTGCGCGTGTGTGTGTACCTGGGCTCGAAAGCCCCCACGAGTCAGTGTTGTGACCACCGGGCACTGTGCCCGTCACAGCGCCCACTCTCCAGGCGGACCTTCCTGGTTGTCACTACCCTCCCCCTTCCCGTTGGGAAGTTCGGTTCACTTGAGCCCCCAGACCTTCCAGTCCCCGAGACATGCTTCTACTCAGCAGAAACAAAATCCTAAGTGCGGCACCGTGCCCAGCTCTGCACCAGACGGCCACCCTCCTGGTTCGCCCCGCACCCACACGTGGCTGTCACCCACTGCTCGGACCAGGGCACCTGGCGTAGCGCACCCGCAGAGCGACACCCACAGACGGGGGCCCGCGCCCCGCGGAGGGTCTCCGGGACCTACGCGAACCTTAGGAGTGGGAGCTGAGAGGCACCTTCTCCCCAGCTCATCCCCCCCACCACCACGAGCCCCGAGGACACCTGTGGGCGTGGAAGAGGCCCGCAGGTGCAGAAGGCAGACCCACAGGCCCCGGCGTGCGGCAGGGAAAGGTCAGCGGCCGTCCGCCCCCGCGGGAGGTGGGCCGCGTCCCGCGTGGGCCCCTCGGCTCCCGGGAGGGGCGCGGACGCCCTGGAAGGAGAGGAGCGGCTTTAGTCTCGGTGCGCGGGGCTCAGCGCCCTCCCCGTGGGTGGCCGGGGTCTGGCCCTCGTCCTCGCTCCGCACCCACCTCGGTCCGGCCGCAGCATCTCCGGCTTCCTCACGTCCCGGCGCCCACAGCCAGGGCTTCACGCCAAGGCACCCCTCCCTCCTTCCTTCCTCCCTCCCTTCTGGGGCCGGGGGCTCTGCCCCGACTCGGGTCTCCTCGCCTGGCTCGGCGGGCACAGCACCGTCCGCCCGGGCCACGCCGAGCCGGACGCGCTGGCGGGAGAAGGAGCCGAGCGCGGTGGCCGAGGACGCGGCGGGGCGAGGAGCCGCTGCGCCCGGCTGGTGTCACGAGCGACTGGACCGGGCGAGGCTCCCCAGCTGGCCTTCCACCGCCAGGGGCTAGTTTTAATCCACCAGAGGCGGGGAGAGCCGGGCGTGTCCTAAGCCCTAGGCGGAGTCCTTGCACGTTGGAGAGAAAATCCTGAGCAGCCTCTCGGTGCCTTTAAGATGGTGGGCCAGGCGGTGGCGGCGGGTGGTACCTATGGCCGGGCCGGCCTCGCAGTCCGGTGTCGGAGGAAAAAGCTGGCTGGAGCTCAGAGGTGGGGAAAAGACATTTCAGGGAATCTTCCTGCTTTTGCTTTTATATAATGTTGATGCCACTGCTGAAAGACTGTCATTTTAAAATTAAAAACCTAGTTTTCCTTGAATAGGCAAAATAGACCAGTTTCAGTTAAATCATGATATAGGAAGTACCAGACATTAAGTTCTTTTCAGGAGTGATTCCTGTGAGCAAAGGAGAGTATTTATTGCTGCAACAGTGGTTCAGAATGAATGAGACAGCTTCACCGTCAACTTAGATTCTAGTGGTAGAGACATGAAAACACTCCTTCGATATTCAAACGTTTGTTGAATACATGAATAATTCAGTGAATAATTACAGAGCAATACGTCATAAAGTCAAAGTTTCATACAAGCAGTCCCTGCATTACTTATGGAGAACTGTCGGTTGTTTAGATCTGCAAAAAAACATTTTCCATAGGATATGCTCTTCTGGGCTAACCCAGAAACGTAAGTAGGTTGTGTGGGGTATGGCCCCAGCTTAGCTAAGAGCATTCAAATGTGGGTAAACTCGTATGTGACCAACGGCCCCAGTGGCCCCGCCCAGCTCTCTGAACGCTCCTGTCGTGGCACCAGCACCTCTCTGTGGTCGGTGGCCACGAGGGCACTGGTCACTTTCCCCCCTGCCTACTCTGATGTGTCCCCACTGGGTCAGGCACAGCAAGAAGGAAACTTGATAGGTGACCAGAAACATTTCTCATGACGGCTGGGGGCGGGGGTAGGTTTAGGCCCCATCATGTCCACCAGCACCCTGAGACATGGACCTTCTCCCCTTCCCCACCAGGGCCTCGAGGCAACCTGTCTCCTCCCATAGCCCTGGGTGAATACGTTTGAGACCGTTTAGGTCATAAGATATCTGTGTTGTAGGTCCCGAAATCACATATGCATTTTATTCCAGGTATTTCTGGGTGGGTGTGGACTAGGTATGTTAGCCGTGGCAGCAGGTGGACACTCCTGCCGGGAGTGTGGAGGGCAGGAGATGAGGTGAAGCCAGTGAAGACGGGGCGGGGGGGGCAGGCTGGAGGCCGGAGGACAAGGAGGGGGCTATGGTACCACTTCTGCAGGCACAGCCCAGCGGTAGCTGGACGCCCAGCGATTTGAGTAGGGACCCCAGCAGTTCAAAAGCTGTAACCGTATCAGCGACTGGGTTTCTCTCCTTCCGATTTCCCAATTCTTAGGCTGCTTCAGAAGTAATGACAGTTGAAGGGTGAGGGTCGGAGGTGAGTGTGGATTGGCATCTCATAATTATAACAGCTAAGGGATGTGATTGACGTGCTACGTGGCAGGCACTCTCCTGACCCCTCTATCTCCAATCTACTAGAAAATGGGGGCTTAGGTGCGGAAACACCTCCCAACAACACACGGCTCCAACTGGATGGAGATGAGCCTCAGTACCAGCGATGGGGTTCCAGAGCCGTGTCTGAGCCATCACACTAACGAAGAGAAGGACAGTCTTTGGGCAGGGGTGATGGGGCTAAGTAGCCTCCACCACCCACACCAGCAGAGACTGAGCAGTCTCCCCCAAGAGAAAGTGAGAGTCCTCAGTTTGCCCAGCACATCTGACCAGACTTGTCACTGGGATTCTCCCAGGCCCCCCCCATGTCTTGTCCCAGCCCAGAAGCTTGGGGACTTGGGAGGCTACAATCCGCGAGACCTCTGAGGCAGGAGAGTAAATGCTGAGTGCCTGCCCCCCGTCACCCGCCCAAGTCGGAAGGGCATTCCTCTGCCCCCTCCCCGCTGAAAGCCCCACAGTCCCCCCGGACCCATGGGGGAAGAGGAGTTCCTGTGCCTCGTGGCGGGTGGTCTGCTGTCCCAGGAGCCACAGGGGAGTTAGCATTTCTGAAGGGCCTCCAGCCTGTAGACTCTGCTGACGCACCCAAATGACAGCATTACCGGTCCCTGCCCGCGACCTCTTCTACCTGAAACCTCCAGCCCCTCGAAAATCAGAAACCCCAGCAAGGGCCTGGGAGGGAGCCTGGGAAGACAGCACGGGTCTCGGCACTGTCACGGGCAGCTGGCTGTTAAAGAATCTATTTACACATTCTGTTTGGTTGAGTTGCTAGCCGGTGACAGTTACCAGTAAGGCAAGTCACACCAGGAGAAGATTGCCAAACTTACGTTCAGATGGAAAAGGGATTAGTCAAGAAATACAGTACAATTTAATTCATAATTTACATAGGATTTTGCATAACAAGCCCAGAACACAACATTGGGGATAAACTGTTTATATATGAAATAGTCCAACTTAGCACTAGAATCTCGTGGTGAGCTTATCAGTTGCACAAGCGGGTTTCTGGGATCATCAGAAAGGGCTGATCTCCAAACAACACGACGATTACATTTTACCTCGAGGATGCGAAATTTACTATTTCAAGTAAGTTTGTTAATCTGAAAGGAAAAATCAGATATATGTATTTGAACTGTCCACATTTTGTATGATATTTAATTTTCAAATTATGTTTATTCTATTTTCAAATAAGGACGATACTTTTCCACCGTTTGGAAATTAATGGTAAGTTTTCCTCCTACTATTGTAGCAGAGCCAGTGTATGGAGAAAGACTCTCCACTGTAACAACCCTTTAAAGTATTTCCAGGATGAGTAAAATAAATGCAGAAAATATTTCAATCATTAAAATAAAATACCAAGAAGAGTATATCCCAAGTAAAACTATAGAGGGTTACTGGTCCACAGGTTTGAAACTGAACTGAAAATTATGGAGGCTGTGGTATGATGACCCCGCTCTGCAAATAATGGCTGTAGACATGCTCCCACTTCACACCTGGACCCCACAGATACATCCAAAACGGACGTGTGCTCTTTATCACACAGACATGTGTGATCAACTGGTCATCACCAGAGTTACCAGTTGATTAAATTACAGCCAGTGATCGCACCATAATACCAGGAAATTAGCCATTATTTCAAGAAATGTTTCATTTTCCTCATTAACATTTTAGGTTCTTGGTTTTACTAAGGCATATACTTCAACGTTCAGAAAAATTTCAAAAAGGAAAATAAATCAATCTCATTTTTCCATTTACACCCTCTTTCCATTTCTATATTTTGATTCAAAGCATTTTACTTTATAATAGAGCGAGAAGTAAATGTTCTAGATCCAACATCTAGAACTAAAACTAAATCTGAATTTTAAAACGTGGAAAGCTCATTCTAGTTTTAAAAATCCTATTTTATTCCTGAGACATAGAGAATTTGGCCAATAACTGGAAAACACCTCCATTTTTCCTTGTGACACTGGTCTGTTACTGTGAAAGCCTTCGCGAGCAGAAAACATTTAGGAAATTGTTCAGATATTATTTGCTTTAGTCTTTCTTTTTTCCCATCATTAAGATAATAATCCGCTTTACCGAGATTACTGCACTGAAACCTCTTGAGAGTCTTATGAGAGAAGAAGCAGTAACACTTGCATTTTACAGATGAAGAAACTAAGGTTTACCCAAATAGCCCCAGAGCATGGCGGGGGCAATACCCGTCCAGGGAGGGAGAGCCCAAAGCACGCTCACCACTCAGCGCCAGTGGGTCTCAAGACCCCTTTACACTCTCAGGACCCAAAGGGCTTCTGTTCTGTGGCCTCTATCTACTGATGTTAACCTTGTTAAGAGTTTAAACCGAGGGGCTTCCCTGGTGGCGCAGTGGTTGAGAATCCGCCTGCCAATGAAGGGGACACGGGTTCGAGTGGTGGTCCGGGAAGATCGCACATGCCGCGGAGCAACTAAGCCCGCGAGCCACAACGACTGAGCCTGCGCTCTAGAGCCCACGAGCCACAACTGCAGAAGCCCGCACGCCTGGAGCCCATGCTCCGCAACAAGAGAAGCCACTGCAGTGAGAAGCCCACGCACCGCAGCAAAGAGTAGCCCCCGCTCGCCACAACTAGAGAAAGCCCGTGCGCAGCAACGAAGACCCAACACAGCCAAAAATAATGATAAAAAAAATAGTTGGCTTAAGGATTTAAAAAAAAAAAGAATTTAAACCGAGACTTTAAAAAAAATGTTTACTAATACATTTAATGAAAATAATATTTTCTAAAACAAGTCAGAGATGAGTGGCGGGCTCTGTGCTCCATCCCTGTGCGATCGCACGCCCACAGCCTCGTGACTCCGCTGTGCACTCACGGTAGAGTGAACAGTGCAGTGTCGGGGTAATTACCAAAGTGGACCCTGAAAGGGTCTCCGGGACGCCCAGGCATGTCGGTGGCCTGGGCCACACTGAGAACTGCTACACTGCCTGCCAGGCGGCACAAGGAACACCTCTCTGATGTCGCCAACCATCACCATCATCATGTCCTCCTCTTTGAAAGCAACACTTAATACTTGGTTCCTTCTTGTAACAACCTGGAAAAAAAGGGAAGCAAGTAAAAACATGAGATCATACAGGAAGAAAAGTCACAAGCTGTACTATTAAAAATGATATGCCTTCAGTTTATATTACCCCTTTTTCTTGCAAAGCTCAGGCTTTTAGATGTATGAAATGTACTTAGAGTCTTCCCACAGGGCAAGGAGAAGCAGCAGCTGTAAGTCTCATTTATCCTGTGCTTGGGACGTGTGTGCAGGTGAGCGCTTTCTTGGAAACCCCAGGCCAGCAGATGCTTCCGGGAATGGAGAAATGGAGTGAGGTGGCTGCAGTCCTGGTGGAGTGAAAGAAATGGGGCTGGAGGACAGAAAAGCAGTGGTCCGAGCGGCCCTGTGGAGGCACCGCTGCCGTCACCTGGGCAGGTGTGCCTCGCTGGGGCCTCGCCGCCCACATTACCCGCAGGTGAGCGTGCTTTCTCAGGGCGGAACCCTTCTGTGTGACTGCGCCCCTGCTCACCTCCACGCACCCCATGACACGTTAAATACACGTCTCCACGAGAGGTAGGTGGCGTGATGTGCTTCCTCACCCCACAAAAGCATCTCGCTGTAAGCTGTTCCTTAAATAATTCACTTGAAAGAAAAGTGCCTACATTAAGGATGGCGAGAAGGCCACTGAGGACGGCGCTCTTTAACGCAGAGAGTCCCACGTGGGCCGCAACTCCCCTGCGTGTCCCGTACCCCCAATCCAGCACTGCAGGTGCAACGACAGCCTTAAAGCGGCTTTGTAGAAGCAGACCGTGATTTTAAATGACCTTGCAGATGTTTTCACAGCTAGTTCATATGTCAAGAGATGGCTTAATTACCACTGGAAGAGAAGAACAGAGCGAAGTCCCCATCTTCCCAGGTTACACGAGTCGGGGAGAGAGAAGATGAAGGATCTGCAAACAGGAGCTGCTGTCTCTTCGCCCTGCTCCACCCTGACTCCGGTGCGGGTCCTTCTCCCAGACCCCCACGGGTCCTCTGTGGACACCGCCGCACGGGGCCCGTCATCTCCCAGCCCAGTTCCTGACTGGACGCCAGCCACTGACGCCCCAGGACCTGAGAGGCCGCCCCAAAGCCCTGTCATCGCTGCCATTTCCAGCAGAACACCCTTGGCCCCGCTTCCCGCGGAAGCTCCTACACGGCGATCCTGACGCCCTCGGGCCTGTGGGGCTGGGCAGTCCTGAGGGTCACTCTGGGGCCTCTCGGGTACAATGCACTGTGTCCCAAAGGCTCGCAGAGATGAGTATAAAGCAGCCTTTCCAACAGATGCCCGCAGGCTCTTTTAATCGTCTGTCTACAGAAGGCTGCTGCCAGGCACTGCTCACTCCTTTATTCCTCCCAGCCGTCCTGCCGGGCAAACACCGGTAGAACCCCATGTTTAGACATTTTCTTGAGATGAGGAAATGGAAGCTGACAGAGGTAAGCACCTTGTCCACGCTCGAATAGCCAGACGTGCGAGGGCCACCCCACGCCTGAGACACGCTGTCCTCCCGAGGGTGGCCAAGCTGCGGGCAGTCTTGGTGAAGGTCACCGAGCCCCGCTTCCCCTCCTGACGGCTGCCGCGGCCTCAAGCGGAGGCCCCTCAGGGGTTACGGTAGATTGTAACTTCAGGGAGGAGTGCCTTTGAGGAGCTGGCAAAAGCGATGGGACACAGGAACTCTAAGGTTTGCATACGTGCGGGGACGAGGGGAGCCTCCCCAGGGACCCGCCAGGGGACCGCAGCAGCATGAATTGCTCTCGGGGAGGCCGAGAGGGAGGCGCAGGCAGGTGCCCGGGCCGCCGTGCTCTCCGTGCGCGCTGCCGGCTGGCCGCAGGGCCAGCGGTGACCCGGAGGTGAGGGCCGCTCTGGGGCTGATCCTGCTGTGGATCGGACCTCCGACCACAACAGGCCCCCTCCCAAGGGGGACCCCCCTGCCGAAGGGCTGCTGGAAGTAGTCTGACGAGGAATTCTGCAAGTAACGAGAGACTGGTCTGCACTTCCACGCAAGGCAGGGCCCAGCGCGGCGCAGGCAGACCTCGGATGCCGTCCCTTCCTGCAGGGGTCACACGTGCACCGTGTCCCACTCACGCCAACAGGCTCTGAAGCTCACTGAACTGTCCCCCCACCCCCTGTAGGGGGACACGGAGCAGCTACGGGGGGGACGCCAGGAGCATCTGCGCTGCTGCCGCCTGGCTGGACAGAGGGTCCCCCTGAAGCCGGAGAACTCCGAGGGGCCGCAGCCCGGCTGTCTCAGGGCTCTGTCCCTCCCTCCCGCACCATCTCAGCGGACACAGTGACCCTC
>NW_020173202.1:625620-698329 GCF_003031525.2 Neophocaena asiaeorientalis asiaeorientalis
CCCCCCTTCCTGAGGCCACGCCCCACCTCCACGGAGCACGTCTTCACCCGAAGCTGCTCTGTACCGTCCCGGGATCCTCTGCACCCACACAGCAACGGGCTTCCAGTCGGCTCTGCGGACACGTGGCTCTAAAGCATGACTCCAACCGTGGGCTCGACTGGAGACGAGGACCCCGTCCAGGACGGGGTGTGTCTGCTCTCTGCTCACCAGCCCAGCCCTCGTGCTGGTCCCCAGCAGACCCCTCACCCACTCAGCAAGTCCTTCTCCCACACCCTCCCGGGAGCCCATCCTCGTCCTCCCCCGCTCTCCTCACCGAGGCCGCCTTCCCTCTGCCCAGGGAGGTGTGGTGCCGGCACCGGGCCCCGGGCCAGTTCCCTGCAGACGAGCTGGCGCAGGCCACGCAGGCTCTCCCTCCTCGGCGGCCCGGCTCCTTCCTCTCGGCAGGCTTCCCCGACCCAACCTGGCCGGTCAGCCCTCCTCGCTCCTCTGCTCCGACCCGCCTGCCTCCTCGGGCGGCCGTCCTGGCCGGCTCTGTGTTTGGGCTCGCACCCTGAACAGCACACTGATGAATAAATGCTCTCACTGTTACTCGGCCCTCTCATCCTTCACAGATTTGTGCTCAGCCCCATTATGAGGACAGAGATTGTATCTTACTCGTTTTTCTGCAGAAAGATTGCATAAGTGCCCAAACTAAATTTTATTCAACTGAATCAATGTACCACCCACTTAAAACATAAATTTGATCAAGAAAATGTTTTTCCCAAGTGTGGGTTTATTTCAAAATTATAAAGATTTATATATTATTTTTATTACATATAATTAGCAATTTTTAGCTTATAAAAATTTTCACATTTAAAGTTTTTATTTTAAAAAGATATTTTTAAAATGTAGACATTTTAAAACCACCAAAAAAGCTGAATATATCTTGCAGCATAGGTTTACCCTTAAATATACACATCTCAGATGCTGTTTAGAAAAGATTAAAAAACTGGCTAAAAATCATTTACAAGTGGCAATGATTAAAATCTCCTTATCTCTGGAAGAGCATCTTAATGACACAAAATGAATTTAACATCACAAGCATTTAACACTTTAATTAGCATGCAGTTTTTATCAGTATACAAAATGGTCTTAAATGGTCAGTGCAGTTGTTTTTTTGGAGTGATTACTGTATCAGGAAAAGTATACTTCACCAAAAACAGAACATCAGCTTTCAAATGGCCTTTTCAAAGAGTTTCTGATTTTTAACTCAGCAAAGAAGAACAGCATTTAATTACCGCATCCCTGGTGAAAAAACAAAAGAGGAAAAACAATATAATAATCTGCCTCCAGAGAGAACTTGCAAAAAGATTCCTGCCGAGAGACAAACACACGATCACCTTTTCCCATCAGAACTCAGTGGAACCCCCAGTACTTTTCCATAGTTAAAACTTTGTTGAATATCACTTGAAATCAAGAACTGAGACATGGAAATAATTTCTTAGTTGCTAAAATGGTATTTGTTTCGAAATCTTAAACAACACATATGCTAAGAAGAAATAAATGTAAATACCCAAAACAACAAAAGTTATTTTTAAAAAGAAACAGCGAACTAGATTTTAAAAAGCAGAACATTTATAACTATGTCCCTAAGAATTCCAAAAAAATTCATGTGAAAAACCTCATTCGCCTTTCACATTTCTCTTCACAACAGTTAGTTTGAACTGTTGTTATGTGAATACGGACTGTTAAGGCGAGCACCAACAGACTGGAGATGTACGGACAGACTGTATGCTGCTCTCAAGGGCAGGGTCCGACACTTCTGGGGAGGGTGGTCACTGCCCAGACGCCCTGCCCTGGCTGTGAGCTCCAGCCCTACTGCAGTGGACATCATTTGGGGCACCTTTTCCCCTCGTTGAGAAACAGCAAGAGCTCTCCCAGCCAAGGTCCTGAGGACTGACTGGCAAGTTACCTCTGCGCTCCTGTTCTAAGCCTGCTCTCCTTTAGTTGACCCTGCTTTGCTTTTTCTCCTTTTAAGTGTTCATCAAAAAGAATCATCCATTTGAAACTGAATAAAAATAGAACTGCTATCAGTTTCCTTCACTGTTATATCAGGCACACAATTCTGCTGTTTTTCATATGCAACCTATGTTCCAAGTTTCACGAAGAAACAAAGCTGTGCCTGAACTGAATATTCCTCCAAACCGGTCAGACTGAAGACTGCAAGTAAGTATTGGTTTTTTCCTCCATAATTAAATTAGAACCTTTCTCTGAAAAGATACAAGAAAACAGCAATTACCTCTTGATATACAAAGGGCAATTACCTCTTGACACACAGAATAAATATGTTTCTACTGGCTTAAAACAAACATTTCTATATCAGATTCATTTTTTCATTAACTTTCTTTTTTTTTAAAGTAGAATTTATTTTTGCTGAAGTCTCCATATCCTATTTACTGAATACTTGCAGTCGCGGAAGGATCTAGAATCTCTTGCCAAAATTCACTAACTGCAAACGTTCAGGTGGTAAATCAGAAGTACATTCCCAGCCTACCTGTTACATCTGTTCAACATGTTTTTTACTTCATATGGCAAGTTTCTATCCCACTCATTTAAAAAATAATTTCCTTCTGGGAACAAAGTCAACCAAAACCAGCCTTTTAAATCACATTTTAATATGAAAATTATTAAAATTCACGTATCTGTGTAAAGAGAATTAGAGGAGCAGAAACAAGACAGAATTGAAACAAGCTCACCTTGCATACGGGATGTATGACAGACTATACCTGCAAGAAAAATTCAAGAACGTTGAAACGAAATGAGATGTTTTCCTTTTTGCCAAATGGCCATACTCTAACACTATGAAAAATGAAGCAGGAGACTACTGCAGTGATTCTCAAAGTATGACCCCTGACGGCACACAGCATCACCGGGGAACTTGTTAAAAACGCAGATTCCTGCCACCCCCCCCACCTCCTGAATGAGAAACTGCATCTCAGTAAGCAACGTGCTTTTAAAAAACTCTGATTCTGATGCCTGCTGAAGCCTGCTGTAATAAAAAGCCTGTTGTATTACCCCTTTCGAGTTATTTTTTTAAAATAAAAACTATAAAATACAGAATAAACTGCACTCCCCTTCAGGGATACGGCAATCATTAAGTACAGATTAACAATAAAAAGCAACATATTAATAGAAAATAACAAAGATTTAAATTTTCCCACATTTCACTGAAAAAGAGTAAAACATCATAAGGTTCTTTTGTAACACGTAGAGAACTGCATTTAACATCTGTTGACATTCCATCAGCGGAAAGGTAGAAACAGCCTCAAAACAAAGACTGGGGCTTCCCTGGTGGCGCAGCGGTTCAGAGTCTGCCTGCCGAAGGAGCCTCTGCTCCACAACGGGAGAGGCCACGACAGTGAGAGGCTCGCGTACCGCAAAAAAACAAAAAACAAAAAACACTGATCTCAGATTGGGTGATATCAAAAAGGAGAAATTTAAAACAGCCAAGTCAGGAAGGGGTTTACTGATGATTGCAAGGAAGCAAACAAGACTGAGCTCTAAAGAAAAAGGAAAAACACTCGTAGAAATATTTTGTACGTGAAGAACACCTTTCTGGCATGACGTGGGAGCGTGCAAGGAGGGCACATTCAACTCAATCGTATTCGCCGGGCCGTCAGCCCAGGACCTGAACGTGGCCTGGGGAGGGAGCGATCAGGAAGGACGGCGTGACTGAACACTCGGAGGGGAGGACACCTCAGGGAGAGGCAAGGGCAGAGCAGCCTCGCTGAGGAGTCGGCACCACAACGAACTCAGTCGGCAGGTGCTCAGCAATACCAGGCAAAGGGAGCGGTTCCCCGCCGTGCCCTCGGGCTCTTCCTGTGACTCGGCCTGACTTCAGGGCTCGTGTGGCACCACCTAGCATTTCTCTTTCACACATTAGAGAAGAAATGAACGCAGCCCTGTGTGCCTGGGCAAGCACAGCCCCCAACTCTCCTCAGCTCTCCCACATTTAGGCCCCCCAGGACACACTGCAGACCTCAGGCACCTGACCTCTCAGGAGGCCCTTCCCCTCCAAGGCACAGGCTTACCTGACCCGGTAAAATGCCAATGACCTTCCTAGGCTTACAGGCTCGAAACAAAACGCGTGGCACTGCTTAGGAAATTTTAACTTTCTATTTAGTGTAAGACTTACCAGGTCATTGACAAGAACTGCAATATGCAGAATAATAAGGCCAGCCCCTTCTTATGCCACTGACAACAGCAAAGACAAAGAAATAATGAGTTAAACATTTTTTAAAAAAGTACTTTTCACAAGCAAGTTCAGTTCCCCCCCTTCAAAAATATAAACGATAGCTCCAACTTATTTCATTAAATCCTAGTATGACAAATTTAAGATTCAGGAGATCTGAGAATTACATATCCATAAATTGTATCTTCTTTCTAGAATCCTCTGATTCCATTTATTCAAATGCTGCTAAGTATATGGCATTAAACATTAATGAAATAAATGTGCATAGGCCGAAAATATTAAATCTCTCTCATGTTAGGTCCTTTAAGTCAAGGTTAACCTTTCTAAAATACCCACTTGGTTATTAGATCTGTATCCTATGTGGAATTTACGTATCTTTCTCATTCACACTTGTTCATTTTCTTGAGTTATTTTTTGAACTAAAACTGTATTTTATTGTGATCTTCTGGAATAATGTAAGATAAAGTTTCCACAGTTGTTTTAAAATGATCTATTTTTAGAATTTCTTGTCCATCTTTCTTTTAAATTTTTATTTATTTACTTTTTCACTTATTTTTAATCTACTGCTTATAAACAGACTGCTGGACCTTTCCAAACCAGAAATCAATTTTCCATAGGGAAATGCGAAGATTGTTTACGAAAATTCTTTTAAGTTATCACTGGGAAATGAGGTATTAAGTGCATTCTTGCATAACTAAAGTCCGGTCCTTAAATCATCAAAATTAAAAGCAGAACATTTTTGATGAACGTTTCTGCAGTGTGTCGTACGCCACCCCATCTTCTTTAAAGTGCGCTGTGTTCTTGGGAGCTCAAGAACCTCCTCAGACCCCTTTGGAGGTAGATAAGGAACAATAAGCAAATGTAATGAAGAATCAGGAGCATCGACGAGTAAACTGAATTGTAATAAAGTAACTTCTCTGAAGGCTAATGAGGAGCCGTTCACCTCATCCGTAAGTGGTGCAAGAATAATTTAAGTCCTCTTGTCCCTCCGTGTTAATCTGTTTGGGCTTGTTTTCCGGCCCTTTCTCCTCACTGTGTGGACACCCTGATGCTCACGATACCCTCCCCACCCTAGAGCCACAGCTCAGCGAGGCTATCAGCACAGCAGACAGAGCACGCAGACCCTCAGCGAGGGCCTCTCACGGCCCTGGGCCTGAGAGAGGGGCCAGTCTGACCTGGGCGCAAGCACGAGCTCACTTCCGTCTGTTTTAGGTGGCAGAATCCACTGCAAGCCTAGCCACTAACTAGGTTTTAGGGACACCCAGTCTTTGGTGGGTTTTAAGAAACCAGACTTTGAGCTCCTTGGAGATGATGGTGCGATGACAGTCTACCTGGTGAGGGGCCACACAGTTAGTAGAAAACAGATATGGTTGAGGTAACTTACCCAAAGAGCAGCGCACAGGGTAAGTATGAAACACAACTACAGGAAAGGAAAGAAAAATTGTCAATTTGAGCCTTTTCCAAAGCTTAACAAAAATGCATACACTATTCTGCATTCATTTGCATGACAACACACTAGAGAACAAAATTAATGAGACCGCTTACTCTAGTTGTCCTTATATATTCCCTGAGTATTATTTTAAAGTCTGTGACTGCTGCAATATTCCTTGGCAAACTGAAAGCACATAATAAATCACCTGTTGACTAAGCCAACAGAGAGACTGTCTCAAGAATGAATGAGAGTGACAGCAGCTGTTGTTATGGATTTATGAATGCTTGCGCTAACATTTACTAATTCAAGCTGCCACCACAGGACTCAGTACTACCGCTCCTGTACAGTAAGTTCTGTTTTACTTAGCTTTACATAGGAACCTGTTATAATGATTTCACACAGAAAGACTGCACTGTCATTCCACAGCTATGTCCCCCAGAGGAGGCAGGGGAGAGACGAGGAGAGGCAGGGAAAGCAGTGGGGCAGGTGTGGAGACAGAGGCCTAGGTATTTGTGCAACAGTCCAACGGGGGAGCGACAAAGGCCAGGTGACAGGCCACCAAAATTAAGCCAACTCTCGCTGAGAAGCCTCATATGGACCCAGAAGTGACCCGCCTTCCAGGCCCACCCTCCAGAAAGTACACACAGGGGTCCATTAAGGTGCTCCATGGGGCCCGAAAATGAAATACATGCAGCTCTCATTTTCACGTGCAATACACAGAGCTACACAGTTAGAATACACAAAAGAAAACAGGATTCACCCAGCCAATCATTTTAGGTAATGCTACATAATCCAAACTCTTTAAACACACAGCCTGAAGAATGTGACTGTCATATTCCACAAGAGAATTATAACATTAGTACCTCCCAAAGTAATGCAAAAAGAAAAGAAAAACTCGAAAAAAGTTTTTTAAAAGTATCATTATTTACTTACAAGCATAACAATCGTTGCAAGCAATCTCGTTGTTTCAAACATTTTCTTCAGTTGTTTCACGGGTCCCATTAAAAAGCATGTACTATTTGAAACGAATAAAAGAAATGAGAGAGGGAGCTATTGTGCGGCTGTGTAAAAATAAGTACTTTTAAGAAAAGAAATCCTACGTTAGTTTAATTAGAAAATCTCACTAAGTCTGTTGCATTTCTCCTTAACATTAGAAGGAAGCGTTAATCCTTCTGTCTTCTGCGACACAGGAACGCCTCTCACAAATCACTCACAGCGCCGGTGAGCGCGACCGCTGAGGCCAGTCCAGGCCGACAAGGCAGCCTGCTCTCCGTTGGTGCCAATTCAGCCACTGCTTCCTCACCTCTCCGCACGCTCCCCGTCATAACAGGGAGCACAGCCCCTCAGGCACTGTCGGCGTAAAGCTTCTAAGGGCAGAAGTGTGCAACTGCGCCCTCAGGCCTCTTCCAGGCTGCGGTCTGAGGAGGGGCATCGGGGCGAGCCCAGGAGAGCGGGCCGAGCTTGGCCACGGCTCACACCCCTGCACTGGGCAGCACCTCTGATGCAGAACGTCCCTGAAGAGGCAGGAGCTCACCTCTGAAAGCTGAGAGCTCGTAAATGTGACAACTACGCTAACAGACATCAACTCCCCCAGAGGTGCACCCGAGGCCCCCAGGGGGGACCCCTGAACGCCCAGTGCACAGTCCTCGGTCACTGCCACTGCGTGGCCCTGTCCGACTCCTGGGCCCGGCACTGCCACCCCCGATGTGCTTCCGCCGCTGGTCGGCTGGGCGTCTGACGGTCCCCTCGCCGAGGCAGCTACAAGCCGGGGCTCCGGAGGACTCTCGGGTGGGAACCAGGCCTGGTCACCTCACTAGGCACCCCCCCGGGGAGTGACGCCCCGCCCCGCCCCGTGCTACTACACCCTGCTATAAGATGGGGTGATAACAGTGCCCACCTCACAAATGGGGTGACAGACACAGAACACTTAGGATAGGGCCTGGCACACAGTAAGTACCTCCAAATGCTGGCTATTCTCACCATGAACACTCTATGATGGCAGCTGGCACACAGCAGGAGTCTAAGTATCTATTGAATGAATGTAAATTTTGAATTCACAGTACGTGTAGATCTACAGAAATATATCCTATTAGAAAAGAAAATTTTGATAATGATAGCAAATGAAATATTTTGAGAAGCCAAACTTCTGTACATACCTGGCTAAGGCAGCAATATTTCCAAGGGTATAAAACACTGCAAAAAGCTTTATGCCACCAGGAAGCCACAGCAATCCAGTTCCCTGAGTTAAGACATTATAGTTATTTAAAAGTAATTTTACCACTGTAATAGGTTAAAATATAAATGTGCTACTATAGTAATAATAAAACAGTAATAATAGAATATATATATATTATAAAGTTTAGGTATAAATGTGTTAATATATAGTCTCTAATTATAGTTTTTTAAAAAGTAGTTAATTTTCAATGTTATTTGCTAACTTGAATCTTCTGCCTATTTGCATATAAGTATATATAAATGAGCCATTACATAACTAACTTTATACATCTGAGTCTCACTCTACTTAAGTATTCTTTTTATAAATGGCAAGTCAAAAATCTAAATCACATCTAAATCACTGACTGCAACTCTCCTAATACACACTGATCTTTCTTAAATGAAATTATTTTAACAATCCATAAACCCCCCAAAATATTAATCTCTGCATCTTTTTATTGATCTCTACCCCTTTATTTCAGGGGACTAAATATGTCCCATCAGAACAGTCCAGATAAAGTGGACTGCATGTTGGGACTAAATGGAATGATCAGTCTCACGCAAAACAGAAATTACGGAGCAACATACAGCCTTAACGCACAAGAATAGAGAAGACGATGCCACTGGCGAAGCATATGGCAAACCATTTCAGCCTGGTGTTGAAACTGAGGGACGAGGCGTCCAGGACCTGAGGAAAGAAGAGGAATTAGAACGTGTTTTTAAATCATCACTTGCTGACCTGATGCTTTATACTACATTAAAGCAAAGCTTCATGTTAATATAGACAATGAATCTGTTTTACTTTGCACATTGTAGTGTTAAGAATATTACGATTCCATGGCCGTAAAGGGGAATATCAACAGGTCTGGGAATGAGACGGTCCTGAGGAGTCCCTGTTAACTTTGCCAGGTGAGATAACAGCATTATTGTGTTATACAGTTTTAGAAAGCTCTCACCTGTTAGGGACAGGAGAAGCACTGATGTGGATGAAATGACGTAAGCTATGAGATACCTTATAAAATACTCATTGATTGAAAAGTAGGGGAAAGATGAAACAAAACGGGCAAAATGTTGACAGGTGTTGAGGTGGACTCATGGACACACACCTTCTCTCAACATCTCTATGTCCGAGGGCATCTGGGCAAAGTCCCTACACGCAGAGCCTGACACAGGGACTGTCCTGCCGGAACCTCTCTGGGGGCGGCGGAGGCGGGGGGAGCCCTCAGGCAAGGGAGGGAAGCTGGCCAGAGAAGGGGAGGGACGAGTGAGGCCCTGCTTGCAGCTGGAGCTCAGTGAACACCATACCTCACTGTCTGTGCCGCTTGAGGCCAGGCCGCCCTTCTGGAACCCTCCTCCCAGCAGCTGGTGGCTGGCTGCAGGCAGAGGGCAGAGGGCCCAGGCTGCTGCAGGAGCTACAGCGTGAGCACAAGAGGACAGCTGTGAGCTGCAGGGCGGCGGGCACGTCCGCCCAGTGACTGGGACCGGGGGAGCCCCCGCAGCGTCTACCACGGGGCACATCTGACAACCTCAGCTACAAGTCACGGAAGCCCTGGCGTCCTCACAACCATTATTAGAAACGCACTTTGGAACGCATGCGAATTAACTGCAGGGGGACGACATCCCCGCATGTCACATGGACTCCAACCAGATTATACGGGGCCGCACTCCACACACGTCACACAGAAACGATTAAGCACACATTTCCTTCCACTGAAGTACAGTGGAACTGAAGTACTAACAATATTATTATATTATTTAAATATTACATTCGTTTCAGCTGTACAGCACAGTGATTCAATATTTTTATAAATTATATTCCCTTTAAGGTTACTACAAAATAACGGGGATATCCTTGTGCTGTACATCTCAGCTGCTTAGCTATTTTATACACACCAGTTTGTATCTCTTAATCCCCTCCTCCTATATGGCCCCTCCCCCCTTCTCTCCCCACTGGTAACCACTAGTTTGTTCTCTATATCTGTGAGTCTGCTTCTGTTCTGTTATACACATTTGTTTTATTTTTTAGATTCCACATATAAGCAATAACATACAGTATTTGTCTTTCTCTTCATTAAGCTTAATACTCTCTAGGTCCATCTACATTGTTGCAAATGGTAAGCACACATTTACATTACTAAGTACACCATTAAAACTCATTTTCCCAACAAGGCTGAAAAAGTATCAACAACAGATGTTTCAAGAAACTAGAAATATACAATAAGGATTTATATTCCCAAATTATTATTAACTTGCATTATCATATACTTAAAAGACCACATGCTTATAATGTATTTTCAAGAATAATGATGCAAAAATACCAAGTTTTATATGCAAAAGCTCAAAATTCCTTACCTCAATAGACTGATCTGTGAATCCTTATGCAGCATGAAAAGCAGATAAAAACAACTAAAGATTCTGTCAATGTAACATCCATCACTTTTGAACACATTTTAAATATTTTTTAAAATCTGATTTAATCCACAGACATTCTTGTCTCCAGCAATGTCATCTGTTTATACTACAACTGATCACTGTTTTTTAAACAAAGAATGAACCTGCCTATAAAAACATCTAAATTTCATTTGTATCTGATCAGGTAGAATACACATAGAACAGAATAAAGCCTGAAGACTGCATATCGCACAGGGAATCTACTGGTTTGTAAAAAAGGAGAAACGGTACCCTAAGTAAGCAGGGTTTCTAAGTGGTCAGTGCGAATACACGATGACGTGAGGACTTAATGAGAGTGGAAGAAGCATCTGTTTTTACTTCCTTTACAAGTTTCAATCACCCCATTGTTCTTAAGTTCAACTCAGTATTAAGCAGAGTCATTTGTATAAATAGTAGATATTTTTCCTGTCATTACCATCAGCCAAGTGATCTTTAAATCGAAACATGTAACAAATTCTTTCCATTTGTAAATTTGGAATATTTGATCCACAAGCAAATGACCTGTCGCAAGCCCTTCAGATTGCCCAGGATACAGAAACAAGTCACAGATTCCCTAACTCCCAATTGGGAAAATGATACAGTGCCCACCGTGCAAGAAAACCAGGCACTGCCCTGTCCATGACTGTTATACACATTTGTTTTATTTTTTAGATTCCACATATAAGCAATAACATACAGTATTTGTCTTTCTCTTCATTAAGCTTAATACTCTCTAGGTCCATCTACATTGTTGCAAATGGTAAGCACACATTTACATTACTAAGTACACCATTAAAACTCATTTTCCCAACAAGGCTGAAAAAGTATCAACAACAGATGTTTCAAGAAACTAGAAATATACAATAAGGATTTATATTCCCAAATTATTATTAACTTGCATTATCATATACTTAAAAGACCACATGCTTATAATGTATTTTCAAGAATAATGATGCAAAAATACCAAGTTTTATATGCAAAAGCTCAAAATTCCTTACCTCAATAGACTGATCTGTGAATCCTTATGCAGCATGAAAAGCAGATAAAAACAACTAAAGATTCTGTCAATGTAACATCCATCACTTTTGAACACATTTTAAATATTTTTTAAAATCTGATTTAATCCACAGACATTCTTGTCTCCAGCAATGTCATCTGTTTATACTACAACTGATCACTGTTTTTTAAACAAAGAATGAACCTGCCTATAAAAACATCTAAATTTCATTTGTATCTGATCAGGTAGAATACACATAGAACAGAATAAAGCCTGAAGACTGCATATCGCACAGGGAATCTACTGGTTTGTAAAAAAGGAGAAACGGTACCCTAAGTAAGCAGGGTTTCTAAGTGGTCAGTGCGAATACACGATGACGTGAGGACTTAATGAGAGTGGAAGAAGCATCTGTTTTTACTTCCTTTACAAGTTTCAATCACCCCATTGTTCTTAAGTTCAACTCAGTATTAAGCAGAGTCATTTGTATAAATAGTAGATATTTTTCCTGTCATTACCATCAGCCAAGTGATCTTTAAATCGAAACATGTAACAAATTCTTTCCATTTGTAAATTTGGAATATTTGATCCACAAGCAAATGACCTGTCGCAAGCCCTTCAGATTGCCCAGGATACAGAAACAAGTCACAGATTCCCTAACTCCCAATTGGGAAAATGATACAGTGCCCACCGTGCAAGAAAACCAGGCACTGCCCTGTCCATGAGGGAGACGGAGGGAGCCCTGACCCCGCAGACCCGCGTTAGCATGAGCTTGTAGGTGTGACGTGCTTGTCCAACGGGATCAGGAAGGAGCCCACCAAAACCAGCAACTATTCTGATCTTGTAAATTTAGTCTTAGCAAAGAAATACACATTGAAGTGGCCACCAGTTATTTTACTTATTTGTTATCAAAGGAAGAGGAAGCCAAGAATAAACCTCGTGAGAGCAGGAGCGACTCTCCCATTCGCCGGTGCCCTCTTCCTGCTGCAATAAGTCAACCTCACCTGGAGCCAGAACTTATTAAAAAAAAAAAAGTTGGAAACAATGGAGGAAAATGTCTTCACCGCAGCACCAACATTACAGGTGAATGAATGAACCCATGGCACAGATACGAGCTGCCTTCCTAGGGGATGGAGAAGCCGGGAGGAGAAGGACACCATCACAAGGGAACAGCGTGGGCACCTGGGCCTGGCTCCCGGGCCACCACCACTCGAATAAAGGGAACCACCGCGTACATGGAATTCCTAGAACTGGTCCTCCAGAGACAGTGGTGAACGATAAGATAAAGACGAGAGGACAGCGAGCACAGAAGCAGGCGCCCACGGCCCCTCCAGTGCGGTCCTGACCCACCTCCCCAGGGGTCCCCTCCCCTACTCAGAGGCTCCTCATCGCCGTCACCCACCGCTCTCCCAGGCACCCCCTCTCACTCAGCAGCCCCGACCACAGGTCCTGCCCCAGATCCTAGCAGAGTCTCGGGTGCTTTCTACATGCACGTTGACAGCCCAGCCTTTCTGTTCCTCACTCTCTCCTCTCTGACAGCCTCTGCTCTCCCCTCCACTCAGAGACACTGGGACTCGCACTCCCCGAAATCACTCCAAGTCCAGGCCACACTGCTCTCCAGCTGCGACATCCTCCCCAGGGCACTGATTCAAGGGCTCCTGCCTGGCTGCTTCGCAGCCTCTTGGGCCCCTTTATCCCCTCCTTTACTTCAATACAAAAGCGCAAGTTCCCTTTCTGCTCTATCCACCAGCAAAACCCTGGCATGACTCAAGCCCTCCTTCCTCTTCCTCTGGGTGGAGTCACACGGCAGGACGTGGCATCCTAACCAGGGCATCGCCAACTTCAGGGGGCCCTGGGCACTGCCTGCCAGGCGTCCCAAGTGCACTGCTGTTTAAGTTGACCTGCCTTCTCACTGTCACCCCCTGACCCTGCCAACCCACCTCCATTTCAACCTCCAGTTCCTGCCCTGGCACCTCCCCAGTCAGTAGACACACTGCCTCTATTTCCCACAGAACACGGAAGCCCCGTGGGGATGCCCTGCACCGCTTGCTGTTGCCAAACACCAAGCTCACCCTGGGAACACTCACCCTCCCTTCCTGGCCCCAGGCCACAGCACAGGGGCAAAGGCCAACGTGTCCGCCCTGCTTTAGACAAGCCCTCTGACGTCCCAGGGAACTGACACGGCTGGCTTTTCTCCCCGTGTACAACAGTGAACCACATTCTTGCGGAGACCCCCTTCCATCAACCTGTGAACACGCGTAAGCCTCTTCCATCTCAAACAGACAAAAAGCCTGACTTCACCCTCCAGCCTCTGCTCAGTCATTCACTGATTCACTCAACAAATACCTACTGGGTGCTCCTGGGTGCTAAACGCGGGGTGAGGGCCTGGCTCTTGGTTAAAAGGTGCGGGTGGGGGGGGAGCCTTCCCTGGTGGCGCAGTGGTTGGGAGTCCGCCTGCCAATGCAGGGGACACGGGTTCGTGCCCCGGTCCGGGAAGATCCCACGTGCCCCAGAGCAGCCGGGCCCGTGAGCCATGGCCGCTGAGCCTGCGCGTCCGGAGCCTGTGCTCCGCAACGGTAGAGGCCACAACAGTGAGAGGCCCGCGTACCGCAAAAAAAAAAAAAAAAAAAAAAAAAGGCACGGGGGCGGGGGTGGGGGGGAAGCTGCCGGGCCCACAGCCCCTGAGAGGAGCTGCAGGCAAGGACAGCGGCTGGTCCTGGCCTTTCACCTCCCTGCACCCCCAGCCCCGAGGCTCTTTGTCTGAGGCCCTTAGGAGAGCTCCCTGTCCAACAGGGGACACGCTCCTCGTGACTCGTCCCCCTCGGCCCTCCCAATCGCCCTCCTCCCCCGACCTCAGAGTCCATGAGACTGCCTGACCCCAGGCCTCCGCTGCCCCATCAGACCCCAGATCACCGCCCGTCCCTGGTTTTAGCCCCGGGCTGGTTACATCGCAGGAAGTGATCTGCGGCTGAATTAGCCCCTTCATTTGTGGCTCTGCTTGAGCTGCTGAGCTCCTCTCTGCCAGGACCTGGCCCTCTCCAGGTTCCCAGTCTCCTGAGCTCCTCTCTGAAAGCTCCAGAGGTCAAACCCTGGGCCTCCTCCCTTTTCTACTTACCTACAATCCCTTGGTTATCTCAAGTATTTCCTCCCAGGAGCTCTAGAATCTGCACTCAGATGCTAGCTGGCATCTCACTCAACATCCAGATGACCCCCCAACGTGCGCCTTCCATGTCCCAGTCAAGGGCGACTCCATCTCTCCAGCGGCTCAGGTCAAAACCAGAGGCACCCGGGCCCCTCCAGCAGCACTCACACCCAACCCGTCAGCTCTGCACTCGGACCATTTACAGAGCCTGGCCACTCTCACTTTAAGCCACCGTCACTCCCACCTCCCTGACCCAGGTCTCCTCCCAGGACCACTACCCTAGTCCTCTGACCAGGCTCCAGCTGCCACTCTTGCCCCTGCAGTCTGTTCTCCTCAGACCAGCCAGGGCGACCCTTTAAAATCCAAGGCAGTCACATGCCCGCTCTGCTCAAAACCCAACGGCTCCTCAGCACGCTCAGAGTAAAGGCTGAAGTCCTTACGGTGTCCTGCAAGACCCCACATGACCTGGAGCCCACCTCCCACCTTCCCTGGCCCTTGGCTCCAGACACCCTGTGGCCTCTCTACGGGCCTTGAACGTGCTGAGCCTGTTCTCAGGATCTGTATTTGCATGAGTTGGGAGATATTTACTTGTACGGGTTACCCAGATATCCCAGTGCTCTTCAGATCTATGCTGTAATGTCACCCTAACAGACCATCCAACACAACAAGATGATCCCAACCTCATCCACCCACTTTACCTTCTTCCATGGCACTTATTATCACTGGCTGACATATTTTTATATTTACTTGTTTATTAACTGTTTTCCCCAATTAAAATGTAAGTTCCATGTAGGGGAGGCCTTTGTTTTGGTCACCGTTATAACACCAGCATCTTGAACAGAGCCAAACATATGCAGGCACCAAAATATTTGTTGAATGAATAAATGATCACCTCCTCTGAACTCAATGCACTTGTCCATTCCAGTCAATCACTCCAATCTTTGGTCAATGACTTCCCTACATAATTTTTCTCCCCTCTAGAGAGTGGGCTCAAGAGAAGTGGCACCACCACCTTCACGCCCCCAAGGTTTAGAGCAGCTCCGTCTAACAGGACTTTCTGCAATGGAATGCCCCAAGCATGTACTGTCCTATGCATCAGCCACTAACTTACTTGCCCACCCAGCACCTAAAACGTGGCTGGTATGGCTGAGAAAGGAATTTTAAATCTTATTTAACTTAAATTTAAACAGCCACATGTCGCTAGGGCTACTGTTTGTACAGCACAGACCTAGAGCATAACGTGAAGCACAAAACAGTGGTTTAATAAATGAGCTGGGGGCTTCCCTGGTGGCACAGTGGTTAAGAATCCGCCTGCCAATGCAGGGGACACAGGTTCGATCCCTGGTCTGGGAAGATCCCACATGCTGTGGAGCAACTAAGCCCGTGAGCCACAGCTACTGAGCCTGCGCGCTAGAACCCGTGAGCCACAACTACTGAGCCCGCACACCACAACTACTAAGCCCACGTGCCACAACTACTGAAGCCCGCGCGCCTAGAGCCCATGCTCCTCATCAAGAGAAACCACCGCAATGAGAAGCCCTCACACTGCAAAGAGGAGTAGCCCCGCTCGCCACAACTAGAGAAAGCCCGTGCGCAGCAAAGAAGACCCCACGCAGCCAAAAATAAAATAAAATAAATAAATTTATAAAACAATTAAAATTAAATTAAAGAAATAAATGAGCTGGGTAAGCCACTGCTGCCTAATGGACGTTTCTCATATTACCATTTATAGGTTCTTGTACTACCATTACGATTTGCCAAACTGGTTAGAGTTCACTTAGAGCAGATGCCTGGCTTTCAGTCTCTGAACCCTCACAGACTAGTCCAGAATCCTGTTCACAAGAGCTGCTGTTTATAACAAGAAAGGAAGTTAGGACAAGAAAAGGGACAAACAAAAGGTCCTTATGTAATACCGTTTCATTTTAAATGTTCCACTTCTGTGACAGGCAGGCAAGAATTTGTCTGCATGCAAATAACAAAGATACTTATAAAGCAGTTCCTCCTGCACTATTTTTATCCCTCCTTTTAAAGGAAGTAACCCTTTTCAAGTCTCGTGGGTAAAGTACGCAGACAAGGATTGTTTTTTAAAAAAACCGCTTACGAGGGCTCAACTGACAACTTTTAATTCAGTATTATTTCACTTCTCAATGACCTGTGTTTTTTTCTTTTCTCCCTCCAGTCTCCCTCCTTCCAAAAAACATACACTCACAACACCTCACTTAATTCCAGGGTCTAACAGATGCAACGAAGCTTTAAGATTTCAGCTTATGCAGCTGGCAGGACGAGCACCCGCACAGCTACTGCGCTGCCAGCCCGAGTTCAAAGTCCACACCAGGCGCAGAAAACCAAGCGGAGGCTCGGGGAGAGCAGCGTGGGGGCAAATGGGTTATTTGGGAAAGGAAGACGTGCAGCGAAGTACGTTCCTGAGAGTCGCAAGGCCAAACTGGAGGGGGGGGGGGTCTCAAAGTGAGCTTCTGTAGACTACATGGAAACCTGGAAAGCGCCCCAAGTTCTTCCCGGGAGGCCCGTGGCGCCCTCCCGCATCACCTCTGCAAGTAGAAGCGGCCCGCTGCCCACGCTCCGCGGCCCCGCCCCAACACACGTTCACCCCAGAGGCCGGAGGCAGGCTCCCTACCTGTGCAGTCAGGTTCTGCTCCTCGTCGTCCTGGCCGCTCAGGACTCGCCGTAGCTTCTCCATGGCCCTGCTCCCGGGCCGCGACGGCCCTTCTCGCCCGCCGAGAAACCCGGAACCGGAAACTCTTGGGGTCGACCGGAAGTCCGGGTACCCGCTTCCGGCGCGTCGGCGCGGCCCTTGCGGCCTCCGTAGCGGCGTGCGCATGCGCGTCGGGTTCCGCCGCTGGCCTGTGTGGGCCCTGTGGCCGCGGGCGGGGGTGCGTGGGGTATAGCGTCCACGTTGTGCTAGCTGCTCGCCGGCCCGCGGGGCGGAAGCTGTCAGGGAAGGACGCGGAGAGCCGCGGTCTCCCGCGCTCGGGTTCAGCAGTCGCTGCCTCCCGCCTCCGGGAGTCGGGACCCAGAGGTGCGCACAGCCGTTGCTTGTTGGATGAATAGACCCACGAACGCGGATCCTCACGAGTGTCCTCGAAGCCGCGTGCCTTGCGCCCACGTCCAGGCCTGCGGACCCGGGCTCCAGTGCCGGGACTAGAAGTCTAGGTCTGCAGACTCAGGTCCAGTACTGAGGCCCCGTGCCCTAGACCCGCTTCCAGGCCCGACAGAAGAA
The DNA here is from genome assembly GCF_003031525.2 of Neophocaena asiaeorientalis asiaeorientalis. Lineage (NCBI taxonomy): Eukaryota > Metazoa > Chordata > Mammalia > Artiodactyla > Phocoenidae > Neophocaena > Neophocaena asiaeorientalis. The sequence goes on from NW_020173202.1 coordinate 643,302, forward strand.
GGCTGGGGCCCTTGTGCCAATACTGGCAGGGATTCCTTTCTAAACTGCCGTTCGCCGAGTATCTTCGCTCGAAGGGAGTCCGGGGACAAGGGGCAGGCTTTGGGCGCTGGTGGTGTAATAGGGAAGAGCTAAATCCGACTCCCTGTTCCGTCTGTTTCTTTGATTTCAGCCTTTGCTTTTCGTCGCTTTTCGTCGCTTTTGTTGGTGTAATCATATACATATATTATGGCCTGCCCCAGGGAACCCTGCCCCTCTGCCTGAATGTTAAACTAAAGACCCTCTCTTCGTGTCCCAGGGAGACAGTCTCACCCTGCCCACCTGTAGATGGCTGCCAAAAAGAAAAAAAAAAAAAAAGACATTAACACATCCCCTCGCTCAGGCTGGCAGTTCCAGGGAATATTTGCAAAACGTATGGCCTTTTTACTTTGCTTCCTCGTCTCTAACCCCTTTCTGTGCTATAAAAGAAACTGGCATCCAAACCCCGATAAGGTGGTTTATCAGAGACACTAGTCTGCCATCTTCTCGGTCTGCCGGTAGTGACTTCTTTTCTCTCTTATTCTCTACCTTGCTAAGGAGAGAGGAGAAACTAGGGCTTCCTGTACAGTGTGAATTCCAGAGAATCCAGGGGTTTTCCATAAATACACTCCTGCTTTCCAGTTTGGTGTGATCGTGATGAAATGCCTACTGTTTTGTTTTATTACGTCACCTACTCCGTTCCTTCCCTAAAATGTAACAATTAAAAGGTGGAGCCCCAAAGGCTTTTATTGCCCATCCTTACTGCCTTCAGTAGAATTTTATCTAATCTCAACGAGATAGAAAACACATGGTAAGACCCCTAGAAACACAGATGATACACTTGCTCTGATAAAACAGTCCAATGTTCAGCATCTTTTAGGTGGAAGATACTTATATTTGGCCTGTTTATACTGAAGTGTGAGATCCTATTCTTTTGTCCTTAACTTAAAAAGATCAGAAAATAGAGCGGGAAAAGTGCTATGAAATAATAAACCTGTGTGCTTCTATAATAAGAGTACATCTATACATTCCCTAAAATTTTTCCATTTGAAGTATAGTATCTTTAGTTTTGCGTATGCAAAAAGATGAAATAAACGGATACCTCTACCAATGGGGAGAAAGCTTTCCAAGGATATGTGAGGTTGAGCTGTGGAATTTGCCAGTGTCCAATTGTGTTTAACCTAAAAAGGGCAATTTCATAATTTTCAACCTGTACCTGGGTGTAAGAAATTTTACTTAGAAAAGAATATTGAAGATTTAAGAATGTGATTTGGGCCTTTTCACTTCTCATGCCCTATGAGCCAAGCTTAGTGTCCTAAAAAAATACCACATAAAATTTACTGAAGTCATAAGCCAATGGAGATAATTGAATAAGAGTCTAGGCTCCATAGTCAAACTGCCTGGGTTAGAATCCTGGCTCCCCCATTTTGTAGCTGTGAGGTTTGGGGCAAGTCAACCTAAACTCCTGTTTCACTTTCTGACATGTGAAAATCAAGGTGATAATAGTTCCTACCTTGCAGGGTTGTTATGAGGATTAAATAACACATCAATCGACCCTCATTACTCAGGGGTTCTATATTACAAATTCACCTACTTGCCAAAATATATTTGTAACCCCGAGATCAATGCTTGCAAGCACTTTCGCAGTCACTCAGGACATGTGCATAACAGTGAAAAGTTAGTCACCCGACACTCAGCGTCACGGCTGGGGTGGAACAAGGCGGTGATGTGCCTTCTTGTTTCAGGTCATACTGCAAACAGGCGCGGTTTCTGCGGTCTGCTTAGTGCTACATTTTCTCGCATACTTGTGCCTTTTCTTGGTGATCTCACTGTTTAAAATAGCCCCCAAGCCTAGTGCTGAAGTGCTGTCTAGGGTCCGAAGCACAAGAAGGCTTATGGGAAAAAAAAGTATGTGTTAGAGAAGCTTCATTCAGGCTGTTGTATGCTGACGTCTGTGAGTTCCACATTAATGAGTAATACATACTGAATACGAAGTTTTTAAACAGAATCACTTCAGACAAGGTTATGGGTTGATCAGTTGAGGAACGCGCAGTCAGAGGCTCGCAGGACCCTGACCCGTGTCGGCAGGGGTGGGGCCTCAGTCTTCGTAAACCAGTGTTTGCAGCGACTTTATCAAACGTAACCTGCAGATGACAAGGATCGACTATAGGTGTAGGGATGGGGCCTACCACATGCCAAGTGCTGAACAAATGCTGGGTTTTGTGATTCTAACCATTATTGTTGTTTCATCGTGTCTAATGTCTGCTCTGGGTCCCCGTCTCCCTTCCCATCTGTGGAAGGAAAATCTAAACAGAGTCATTATTGCTCAGAGAGCTCTGTGACCTGGAACCAGGAAGCCACGGAGGAAGGTGACGTGCATGCCTCAGCCTGGATGGACTCTGACCTTTTGACCTGATGAAGTCGTCCAGAGCACCTGCCAGAAACGCAAGATACTTATCGGACCCTTACCCTAAAATAACTTGAGACAGTCTATCTCCTTATTGGACCCCTGCCCTAAAACAACTGACGATGCCTTAAGGACAAATCTTCCCTCACTTGCGACTGTCAATCACGGTTCTTGCCAGGCAACCTTTAACAGCCTCCTGGCTTGTTTTCTTTTTTCCTGGCTTTGTGTCTTCAGAAGCCCCTGATCCTTTCTCTTCCTTAGAACACTCCTTTGGGGTTGCCCTGAATCTGTCTCCCAGACTGCAATTCTTAGGACCCCAAATAGATTCTTCCTATTTGCACCCTGCATTTTTTTTTTTTTTTTTTTTAGGAAGCCCGAAGTTAGCTTGTACTTCGTGCCCAGAATCCTGGAACAAAAGCCAGGAGCTTCCTACTTCCTTCCTCTTCCTGCTTCTCAGCCACAGAGCTTTCCAGAGGCAATGGCCTATCCAAACATGAGGCAGCCGGACAAGAGGAGACGGTTCCAAGTGGTGAGATGCGAAGCTTGAGAACATCTTTCCTGGGCCCCGAGATGAGAGTCCCCGCTTCCTTCCAGGCCCGCCAGAGGGGGTCTCCGCACCTGCGATCGGTCCCTCCTCCCTCCTCCCTCCACCCACCCTCCCTCTGTCCCTTCACCAGCCCGCAGGGGAGCCTGAGTGAAGGAAGCAACAACAAAATCCAGCAGAGCCCCCGGTCAGGGAAGCTGAGGTCCCCCCTGGGAGACGTGTGGTCCTTTCCGGAGGCAAGCCCAGGGCCAGCCCACCCCCAGAGGCCACTCCATCCCACGTCAAGACCTCTGCCCCCAAGGGGCCCCACGCACAAACCAGCACCCCTTCACAAGCTGACTGTGGTGAAAGAGGCTGGGTTCCCAGAGGGGCCTTAGGAGAGGTAACACCTGGTGAGCCTCTGCGGGAACCCTTCCCCATGGAAACATTTTAAGCATTTTGAAACAAAGACAATACAAAACATCTCAAGTTTCCTATTCCCATTTCTTAAGTTTCAGACAGTACTTTGTAGAAAAATGTATCAGACACTCTCCAGTGACAATTCAGGTAGGAAATTACACTTGAATCTGAGCCCCTGAGCGGCTAGAGGGGCCTTAGAAAGAGTGCAGCAGCCATGAGTTGGGATAGAGCTGGTGACAGTTCATCATTGGCCCTTTACTCTGTCTCATAAGCTTGCCTTAATCCCTTCTCTGGACATGATAGCAAAGCTGGGCACAAAATGTAACACAATAGCTTTTCTTCCATGAGGACTGAGGCCCCAGAATGCTTTGTGAGTGAACCAAGTCGACTGCCCGTTAAGGCCGTGAGGCTGCCCCAGGCAGAGGGTGGGGACCAGCTGTCATTGTGCAGGGGTGGGGATGGAGAGACCTTCATTCCTTTCTGCCTCCCGACCACACCCCTGGAAACAAAGTGGAGCGCCCTGACAAGCCCTGCCATAAGGGCGACACTCAGAGTGTCTCACTGGAACAGGAGGTGGGCGCCGTCGCCACGCTCCTGGGTCAGCAGGGACCCTGAGATGATCGCCAGACCGCTCCCGCACCCAGGGGAAGGCAGACGGGCGGGCAGACAAACAGCATGTGGTTTGGCAACGCCACTGTCCCAGGACACACACGGCACAGAAGTGGCCGACGTCAGCTCCAGCCAGTCCCTCGTCTGGCCCCGCAGCCGGCCATTCTCCACACGTGGCGTGGAGGTCATTGTAAATCTATTCATCTCACTCCTCTGCTGAAAAACCTCCAAGGACTCCACTCCAGCCTCAGAGTAAAGGGCGCTATCGTGATAACAAAGGGCAGGGTAGATTAGAGAAATGCACAGAGCTGGTCCTGACCCAGCCCCGGCTCTTCTCTCCAGCCTCACACATCACCACATCTTTCTTTCCACAGCACATACAGGGGCACACGTACGTGCATGCCTGCACGCACACCGTGTAAACACACGTGGAGACCCACCTGTTTAGCCAGGCCTCTGTGCTCAGTGTCTGCAGCATCCACAGGCCTGTTCTCGTTGCTTGAAATCTTGCCTCCCGTGTCCCCCAAGGCCCACCCCCAACTCCTCCAAACTTCCTTTCTTGGCCAATGCCCACTTGACCTCTGGGTCTCCTCCTCGGGGGAGCCCTCCCGGACCTTTTACGATGTGGCCAGGGGCCCGAGCCCAGAGCCCTCCTCATGCTCTGTCCATCCCTAAGCAGGGTCACCAGTCTCTTCCCAGCTTTGCCTGGCCGAGGTCGGTCATCCCACTAGACTGCCCCGTGTCCAGACCCCAGCCCATGATAGAAGCTCAGAGGATGTTTATAGAATGAATACATGAGTAACAATAACGAGAGCATATTTAAAGAATCTGAGACATAATTTGCCTCAATACAACATCTAAAGTTAATTGTAGGGGTGAAAGTAAATCTAGGTGTCAATAAATGAACAATTATGTGTTGAGCATGTTCTGTGTGTAGCTGTCCCTTCAGCGGGCTGGTGAGGTCTAGAAAGATACAGCTGAGCATTCAAACGGCCCAGATAAGCCAGGCAGTTCTTCCACCGTGGGTGCTCACGGGGCCTCACTCCACTACGGAGGAGGAGAAGGTCCGAACGTTTGCCATGTGTGAGCTAAGTGGTGTGCTGTGTGCTTTGACCCTCAGGCTCCCTTCTCACACACTGAGCCGCGTGAATCACTGAGTGCTGAGTGAAGGGGTGTGTCCCCCAAAGATCTGCTCTTTTGGAAAATATCCTGCTTCTTAGTTTTGCTCAAATGTGTTATTCCAAAGAGAGACACAAAGGTGATTCTTTTTATGATTATCTGTTGGGCATTATGTCTTTCCAGGGGAGAAGGGTTTTTTTGTTTGTTTTTCTTAAGATTTTTTGATGTGAACCATTTTTAAAGTCTTTATTGAATTTGTTACAATATTACTTCTTTTTTTTTTTTTAAATGTTTTGGCTTTTTTGGACCCGAGGCATGTGGGATCTTAGCTCCCCGACCAGAGATTGAACCCGCACCTCCTGTATTGAAAGGCAAAGTCTTAACCACCGGACCTCCAGGGAATTCCCCAGGGGAAAAGTTTTTGCAACTCAAACCCATTGACAGAGAAAATGCCACCCCCAAATCCTGTTTCCTGAGAGAGAGCAGAGAGCCTGGTAGGTAAGAACAGAACTCTGCTCTTTCTCTGTCTTTCTGTCAACAGGTGGTGTTGTCAGCCATAAAATCCCTGCTGAGGTCACAGCTCTGCTGTAAATGGAGCTTCCAGTCACCCTATTAATGTCCATTTGAGGTCTTCAGGAAACTCCTTTACTAGTTCCTCAAAGCAAGGGACCCTCTCACGACTTTGAATGAGTGAACCAGCTATAAACGAGTTTTGGATGTTGCTTGCTTAAGAGCAAAGGTAAATCCAGCATTTTGATAATTTATTTCTCCCGCTCCATTTGCTATATCCCTACTGGATGATGGAAACATGACTGCAGTATTACACGAATGGTTAAAATATGTTCCCGTGGTAACTGCGACCAGGATGCAATCTATAGAAAAAGAGTGTATCAGTGCAACTAAATTACAATCCAACTAAAAATAACCCAATCTGCCTTTTGAGGGATTAGTAGATTAACGTGCGTTTGTTGTTACTTGTTATTTTGTTCAGAGAAGAAACAGATACTATCTCACCCTTGAAGAAGTTGCAAATTAATTTTTGAAATGATATTTAATCATAAATGAACAAAAGCAAGACAGCACAGGGTGAATTTTAACTTTGGACCTTCGTGGCCCCTGAAGGCAGCGCCTGGGACGGTTTTGGAAGCGTAGAGCCTCAGGCCCTGGAGTGAGGGCTTCCCGCTACCGGGCCCCTCCGGTGATGAATATGCACAGTGAAGTGTGCAAGGGCTGGCCTCCACTAGGGAGACCGGGAGATCCCTAGGCAGCTTTATTTAGGAGGCGGATTTGGAGGGATACTCGTATAAAAACAAGGATTTGCTGCCGAATTCCAGAGACCTTACTTTCCAAATCTGTATCGATTCCGTTCTTCTTTCTCCATCTCAACTGTCTCTGCAGAGCCCAAGCCTCGGCCCCCCTCGGCGGGCATCCCTTCTCCTACTCTGATGCGGCTCCCATCCCGCTGACCAGTGAAACGCAGGTGACAGCCCCTCGGCTTTCACACCTGCGTGCGGCTCCCTTACAGACAGGTCAGGTCCTTACCACCTGCCCCGACTGGGTTCCCACGGAGACAGTGCGGCAGGTGTCTGTGTGCAGGACGCAGGACCAGCCCCAGCAGGGGCGTGACAGGAGCAGGTGTGCACCCAGACGATGGCATAGAATCTAGGCAGAGGCTTCGAGCCCATCCCGCGAGGCAACCCATCATGAGGGCAAAGGTCCAGGCCTCCACTTCTGTGTCCATCTGTCACTGGATAGTACTGCCCCTGGGGACAGGCGTGACCTGGTGTGAGGCGGCCATTGCCCAAGAGGACTCAGCCAGCACTCAAGTGGCTTCACCGAGGTTACGTGTGAGAGGGGCGGTCAGCCTGGGAACCAAGGAGAAGTGAGCACCGCCGTGGGGCCAACTGCAAGGTCAGTGTCAGGAGCTAAGCCACCGCCAGCAGCAGCCATGGCCAGCCGGCCAGTGTGAGTGGGGCGGGGAGATGCAGCTACAGCCGCCGTGGCCAGAAAAGGTTACTGGCCACAGGGGGACTCATGTGGGAACGGAGAGCGCTGAGTTAGACCCATACCCCTGAGTCCCGGAAGCTGGTTTGGCTGAAGAGGAAGTCAGTTTACAGACAGCTTGGGCACCGCTTATACCAATGTTGGGTCTCTGTTTGAATCCTGTCACTTATATGACCCGTTCACTTCATATCTGTCTCTGTCTCCTTTTTCTTCTCTGTAAACTGGGAATCATAATAGTACCGACATGATGGGGATGTTGTGAAGTCGTGATCTTGGACTGTGCCTGCTACACTGAACGCTTGCTCAGTGATGATGGGTATCAGCAGCATTTATTTGGATAAACCTGTGATTATATTCCAGCCTGGCCTCTTAGGTGCTGTGACCTTGTGCAGGTTTTCCATTGCTGTTTTTTTACTTCATGTCTCTGCTTAGAAATAACATTATTTCATGCACTTTTCGTTGATTGCATCTTTTGGAAATTCTATTCCCTGATTAAGAAAATGAATTGCAAATTTGTATTAAGATAAGCAAAGATTAAAAGGAAACATCTGTTTTGTGCTGCTACAAAGAATATTAACATCCAAGATGCATGAGCTGGGGTCTCACTTAGCACCCAGCACTCTCTTTCTTGGTGCTCCATTACGTGGGCTGACTGAATCACAAGCTATCTTTACACCAAAATAATGCATATTTCAACTTCAGAAAATGTATTAGACGTCTGTCACGATTGTCAAGTCTGTCTTTGTTTTCCTATCATCAGAACAGTGAATGTATTTTACAGGAATTTAGGCAGGGACTTTTCCTATGTTGTATAAAAAGCTCTTGCAAGTGCAGGAAATATAACTGATGCTGATAAAAGTTAACCGGCAAACTGTCCATTCTAGGTGCTTATATGAGTTTCTGTTGATGTAAATGGGATGATTTGTGACAATTATTATAAAAGCCAGGGTAACCCAAGAGATGTGTGCACTAGTTTTCTAACTAGGCTTTCAATAATCTTCTAGAACCTTTGCCAGGGGAGCACACCTGTATACCTGGATTAAATGTCCACGGGGGCTCTCCAGCTTTACCCGGCGGTTGGTGTATTGCAGTAAGTAGAGGGTCATTTTTCCATAAGCTATGAGGTGTTTGAGCAGGTACAAGGTGATTTCCTCAGCTCTTTGCATGGTTTTCCTAGGATCAGAGTCTGGACTTATGATTGTGGTATCCCTGCCCATGACACTGTACACTCTTCCCAGTGAAGAGGGGGAACAACTCCCCTCAGGGTAAGCTTGTTGAACTCAGGTACCACATCGACGTCATTCTGTTTGTTTCCTTTTCTTTATGTATTCCCAGAGTCTGGCAGAGTCATGTAACATAGTAAATGTTCCATAAATACTTTTTGCATGAATGAACGAACAAAAAGTTATAACTCCAACAGTTCACTAGAAATTATCTCATCTTTCCTCCTTCTTAAATAAATAAGGCAAGCATCCTCATTCAGTAACATTCTTACAGCTGGTTAAGAGCTGAGCAAATGTCACCCACATCAACAGACCGTTGGTGACGAGACTGGCTCATTTTGCTCGGCCTGAGTGGGAGAGAGGTCATGAGGACGGTTCCCAGACATCCTTCCTGACATGCAGGGTCTTCTTCACTCACCACTTGCGTTTCCTGTCCAGAGATATTTATGGAAGCAGACGGTGGTTAAGGGGTAGATTTGTTTTTGCATCAAGTTCATTGTTAATCACTCTTGCAGAAGGGTTGGTTACGAGCAAACAAAAAAATAAAAGTTGTACAATCTAAAGCACTTTGTTTTCAGACAGTCTTGGCCCTGCCTGAACTGGCCCAGACGCTAAATCTGAGAAACGTGTGAGCTTTTTGTCCTAGGTTTTCATGTGTATGTTAGGAGGATGTATGTGTTTTTTAAAGTGTTGTTATATTCCTTACAACAAACATTAGCTGAACACAAATCACAACTCCATGACCTCAGGGTTTGAATCTTGTGAGGCCACAAGGGGGCGTAATTTGGCCACAAAAGAGTCTCAAGCCTGGAGAGAGCCGAGGAGGGCAAAGCCGCTTTGGGAACCACCTGCATCCGGGAGGAGAAGCAGGTGTCTGCGGTTTCCACCTTCTCCCTCAGGTGCTCCTTGCTCCCAAAGCCGGGGGCAGAGTCTCTTCCAGCCCAACCCAGTGACTGTGTCCCTGGGGCATCACAACTTAACACAGAAAGGAGATCTTAATGATTTGTGTATTTTATTGAAAACCCCAAATATTTCATTGGCTGCTAAAACCTACGACACACAAATTCCTCCCTCCTTCCACCCCCGCCCCTTCTCTTTCTTTCTAACTCATATTTAGGAGACTCCATCCCCTTTATTTCTTTCTTTCTTTTTTTTTTTTTTTTGCGGTACGCGGGCCTCTCACTGCCGTGGCCTCCCCCCGTCGCGGAGCACAGGCTCCGGACGCGCAGGCTCAGCGGCCATGGCTCACGGGCCCAGCCGCTCCGTGGCATTTGGGATCCTCCTGGACCGGGACACGAACCCGCGTCCCCTGCATCGGCAGGCGGACTCTCCACCACTGCGCCACCAGGGAAGCCCTATCCCCTCTATCTCTTTTGGCCCTGATCTTGCACCTCTGCCTGGGGACCAGCCCACAAGTGCCAGTGTAAACAGGGGAAAGCGCAGAGGGTTAGGCCTGCCCTGGGAAGGCAGCTCTGTGCTCCAGGCTTTCTGGAAGGACTTCTTCTCATACTGGTTGTGCTGCTTCCACAGGATGAAAATTATTTTCTCTGACTGTTGTGCGTTATCTGAGTTCCAGTTAGGAAAACTCCAGCTGGACGGCAGATGCCCGTACTCTTCTTATGGAACTTGAGCTGAGATCAGGTAAAATAAGACAGACGTCTTTGCTGCTGCGACTACCGGCAATTAACAAGTCAGAACTTGTCTTAGGTGAACGTTCCACGATTACTGGGGACTGAGGTTGACCATGTTGCTTAGCGGTTGGGTGGTGGGCTCTGGTCTTAAAGACCTGGGTTCAAACCCTGAGCCCCGTGCTGTGTGACTGATCTCAGACAAGCTATCTAACCCCTCTGTGTCCAGTCTCTATCTGTGGAAGAGGGAACATAGTGGGATGTAAAGTACCCAGAGCATCTTAAGTGATTCCTATACACTTGTTATTATAATGTCCTAATTTTTATAGTAGCTCATCTTTGTCCTTCAGGAGTCTCCTTTCAGAATAACTTTAGACTTGAAAAAATATTGCAGACATAGTAGAGTTTGTTCATACCCTTCACCTAATTCTGCCTAGTGTTGACATCTTACATCACCAGACCGCAGAGAGAAAACCAGGAAATTCACGTGGATGCAGTACCATTAACTAAGCTGTAGACTCTATTCGTGTTTCTCCAACTGTCCCCCTAACGTGCTTCTTTGTGTCCGGGACCCAGTCCCAGTGGGTTCAGTGGCCACGACTCCTCAGCCCCTAGCGGGTCTGCAGGCTTCCTTCCTCTTTCACAACCTGAGCCCTTTGGGAGATTCCTGGCAAGTGATTCTGTAGAATGTCCTTTGCTTTGGGCTAATCTGATGCTTCCTCACAATTACAGTGAGCTTACGCATTTCGGGGCAAGAATACCGCAGAATTCTCAGTGCATCCTGTCAGGAAAGACGTGTGTTGATATGTCTTATTACAGACACAGTCGGTCCTCCGTATCCATGGGCTCCGAGTCTGGTGGATTCAACCAACTGAGGTTGAATGAAAACATTAAAAATAAATTTTTCCAGAAAGTTCCAAGAAGCAAACCTTAAATGTCAGGTGCCAGCAAATATTTACATAGTATTTACGTTGTACTTACAACTACATGGCATTGACATTTTAATAGGCATTGTAAGTTATCTAGAGATGATTTAAAGTATAGGAGGATGTGCATGGGTTATATGCAAATACTACACCATTGTATACAAGGGACTTGAGCACCTGTGGATTTTGGTGTCTGAGGTGGGTCCTGGAACCAATCACCCTCGGATAATGAGGGACGACTCTTCTGTTAACTTTATTCCAGTGGCTGTAGAGTCACTGTTTTCCCATCTGTAATTGGTACACACCTTGGAGGAGATACATTGAGACTGCAGCTATGATCTCTCATCATGACCACACCCACCACGCTTAGCACCAGTAGATGGTTCTGGCCTAGGCCCATTATTACTGTGGTGTCAGCCTAAGGGAAATTTTCTATTTCCATCATTTACATTTACCTTTGTAATTCTGCTATAAGGAAGAACTGGCCCTTCTCTGCTGTATGCATGTATGTATGTATGTGTGTATGTGTATTCATCCATCCATCCATTCATTCATTCGTTCTTCATTGATATGACTATGGACTTACGGGTATTGATTTTTTTCTATGGGTTGGTGTAATTACCCAAATAATGATAGTAATTTATCATTATTTTATTGCCAAAATTGTCCCAGATTTGGCCACTGGGGCTCTTCAAGCAGGCTAAGGTATTGATTTTTTTCTATGGGTTGGTAATTACTATCATTATTTTATTGCCAAAATTGTCCCAGATTTGGCCACTGGGGCTCTTCAAGCAGGCTCCTGTGTTCTTTCAGCATATGCCCTCATGATTTTTTCAGCACTTCCTTAATTTCTGGCACCATAAAAATGTTCCAAGCTCATCGTGTGTTTTCCTAACCCCACGCTGGAGTTGACCATTTTCCAAGGAGTACTGTTTCCTTTATTGGAAAGTCATGCTTAGAAACGGGTATCTGACCTGTAGGTGTGCTCACTGCCCCTGGGTGTCCTTGACCCTCAGCCACCCAAGCAGACAGAACTGGATCAATATATAGACAGCATGAGTTGATTCTTATACCCCCCATTCATCCTGTCCTCCCCTTTGCCTGACTCATAACTGTCTTTTTCTGACAGTGAGAAACCTGGCTTTAATCATCCGTGGTGTATTTACATATTTGCTCCATCCTAGATTAAACGTAATTCAGTTCACAATTTCTTACCCTCACTCCTTGGGAAACACGTTTCCTAACGAGAGTGAGATATTTGAACATGGATCATTTTGTCCTGAGCTTCACCGTGCAGTCGATATACCGTTTTCCAAACGTAACGGGTTAGTGATTTTCTTCCCCACTCGCTTCATTGCCTGTGTCATTCAGTCTCCCCACAGCCAGGTTCATCTGGAACCAGTGCACTACATCCGGGCTACCCCACATCCTGGCTGATTTGAAGTACTTATTTGAGGGAGTTGTTCTAGAACCAAAGGATCCACAGAGGTGTCTCTCTCCCCTCACCTCCTTTTCCTCATTCCCTTCCCTTCACTGTCTCCACCCCATTCCCACACCTGCCTGGCTGGTGACTAATCTCATTAATTTCTAGTTTGTGCTTCTGCGTTTCTTTTGCACAAAGAGCAGATACATGCGTATTTTCCTGGGTCACCCTTCTCTCTTACACGAGGCTGGTATACTAAGGTACTCTTTTGTATTTCACTTTTCTCACTTAGCAATATATTCTGGAATATCCATATCAGTTCTTAGAGGTCATTTTCTTCTTTTTTTTTTTAACAGCTGCATAATGCTACATTGTATTCTGCAGTTTTCTTAATGACTACTTAGGTTCTTCCTACATTTTTTCCATAACAAATAATGCTACAATGAATAACTTAATGCATACATATATAGATACATGTATATACACATGAATACACATACATATATGCACATACACATACATATACACATGTGTGTGTGTGGAGCTATGAGCTATCTACTGCTGCCTAACAAATTCCCTCCAAATATAATATCTTAAAACAACGAACGTTTATCACCTCACGGAATCCAGGGCTCAGGAATCTACGCACAGCTTCTCTGGGTCTTCTGGCTCGGGTCTCTCCCAGGGTGCTGTCGAGGTTCCAGCAGGGCGGCGGTCTCAGCCGAGAGGACACAGGTGCAGGCTCACTCACGCGGCTGTTGGTAGGACGCAGTCACTCGGTGGCGCTGGGCTGAGAGCCTTGCTGGCTGCAGGCTGCTCTCAGTTCCCAGGTCGTCCACAGGAAGCTGGCTTCCATCAGCGTGAGCGAGCAAGACAGAACAAGACCTAAGTTACAGGCTTTTTGCGGCCTAATGTCAGACGTGGCATTCCATCCCTTTGCCACACTCTGTTCATTAGAGGTGAGTCACGAGGTCCAGGTAACACTCGAAGAAGGGGAGTGCACGAGGGCCTGAATTCCAGGCGGTGGGATGCCGGGGAGCCGTTTCAGAGCCTGCCTGTCACAGAATGTATCTTCGGGGTAAAGCAGAGGATTGCTGGGCCAGAGTCCGTGTGTGTAGGTTTGCTGGACATCGCTGAATTCCCCCGCAAGGTAGGTTACACAGATCTGCATCCCCACCAGTCACATGTACGAGTGTGTTTGCCCACAGCCTGGACAACACGATGCATCACTGGGCATTTCTATTTATACCCATTTGACAGGTAAAAAATATTTCAATGTTGTTTTATTTTGATTTCTTTAATTATGAGTGAGTGTGAACATGTTTTACATACATTTAAGTACCATTTTAATATCTTTTAGGTGAATTGTCTGATGGTGTATTTTTCCTATTTTTGTATCGCAATTTGGTTTTTTGTTCTTCAGTTTTAAAGAGTTTTTTATATATTATAGTTATTAGCCCTTTCTCTGTAACATGAGTTGCAAATATTGTCTCCCAGCTTGACAGCTGCCTTTTGACTTTGCATGTAGTGCTTTTTCCATGCAAAATTTTAAAATTATTTTGGTAAGTCAAATTTATCACCTTTTTTTGTATTACTTCTGAATTTTGAGTCATAGTTAAAAAGCCTTTCTGTCCACTAATGTTAAAGAGGAATTCACCCATGCTTTCTTCTAGTGTTTGAATGGTTTCCTTTTTCACTTATGTCCTTGTTTCATTTGGTGTTTATCCTCCTGTATGGTGTGACGTAGGACTGTGACAATGTCTGTTTGCAAATGGCTACCCAGTTGTCCCAGCAACATTTATCAAAGTCCTCTTTTTTTTTTAGAGTTTTGACTGTCTTCTTCTTCTTTTTTTTTTCTTAACATCTTTTTTGGAGTAAAATTGATTTACAATGGTGTGTTAGTTTCTGCTTTATAACAAAGTGAATCAGCTGTACATATACATACATCCCCATATCCCCTCCCTCTTGCGTCTCCTTCCCGCCCTCCCTATCCCACCCCTCTAGGCGGTCACAAAGCACCGAGCTGGTCTCCCTGTGCTATGTGGCTGCTTCCCACTAGCTATCTATTTTACATTCGGTAGTGTATATATGTCCGTGCCACTCTCTCACTTTATCAAAGTCCTCTGGTGTCCTGTTTTGCTATTGAGAAGTCCACTTCAATCTGACTTATTCTTTGCCCCAGTGACCTGAGTATATTACATTTTCATATGTGCTTGTATCTATCCCTGGGCTTCCTGTTCTCTGCCACTGGTCTCTATCTGCTCATGCCCCTGCACCACAGTATTGTAACTTCAAAGGTTTCTGGCAGAGATAAGCCACCCTCATAGTTTTTCTTTTTTAGTATTTTCCTAGCTATATTTACATGTTTAATTTAACAAATGAACTTTTTTTTGTTGTTTTTTGCGGTACGCGGGCCTCTCACTGTTGTGGCCTCTCCCGTTGCAGAGCACAGGCTCCGGACGCTCAGGCTCAGCGGCCATGGCTCACGGGCCCAGCCGCTCCGCGGCATGTGGGTTCTTCCCGGACCGGGGCACGAACCCGCGTCCCCTGCATCGGCAGGCGGACTCCCAACCACTGCGCCACCAGGGAAGCCCCCCAAATGAACTTAAAAAAATTTTTTTTTATTTAGTTTTGGCTGCATTGGTTTTTTGCTGCTGCGCGCGGGCTTTCTTTAATTGCCGTGAGCGGGGGCTACTCTTCGTTGCGGTGCGCGGGCTTCTCATTGCGGTGGCTTCTCTTGTTGCAGAGCATGGGCTCTAGGCGTGCGGGCTTCAGTAGTTGTGGCTTGTGGGCTCAGTAGTCATGGCTCACGTGCTCTAGAGCACAGGCTCAGTAGCTGTGGCGCACGGGCTTAGTTGCTCCGCGGCATGTGGGATCTTCCCGGACCAGGGCTCGAACCCGTGTCCCCTGCATTGGCAGGCGAATTCTTAACCACTGCGCCACCAGGGAAGTCCCCGAAATGAACTTTAATATTAACTTGTCTAACTCCATAAAAAAAGCCTATGGATATTTTTATTTCTATTGGGGTTTTATTGCATTCATAAGTTAATCTAGGGAGAACTGACATTTTTATAAGCTTGAATCATCCTATCCAAGAACAGGTGGTGTCTTTCCATTTGTTCAAGTCTATTTTTGTGTCTTTCCAGAGTACTTTAAAGTTTTCCTCCTATAGTTTTTGCATATTTCATGGTTTTTTTATTCCTAAGTATTTCATCTTCTGTTTATTCCTAAGTATTTCATCTTCTTTGTTGCTTTTGTAAATAGGGTTTTCTCTACTACCGTGTCCTCCAATTGGTTATTGTTTGTGTAAAAGAACTCTTGATTTCTGTATGTGAGGTTTATATCTTGCTACTACATTAAATTATTTTATTGAGTTAGTTTTGTCATTGATTTTCTAGGGTTTTCCTGGTATACTTTCATATCATATATAAAGAGAGAGTTTTTACTTCTTCTTTACCAATTCTTACACCTGTACTTGATTACTCTTCTCTAATTGCATTGCCTAGTATCCCTATACAGTGTTGAATAGTTGAGGAGATACTGGGCATCCTTAACCTTGTTCTTGATCTTAGTAAAAATACCTCTAATGTTTCTCCATTAAATAAGATGCTGGCTTCAGGACCAAGGAATATGTATGTTATCTTTATTATTATTATTATTATATTAAGAAAGCATCTGGGGACTTCCCTGGTGGCACAGTGGTTAAGAATCCGCCTGCCAATGCAGGGGACCCGGGTTCGATACCTGGTCTGGGAAGATCCCACATGCCGCGGAGCAACTAAGCCCATGCACCACAACTACTGAGCCTGCGCTCTAGAGCCCGCAAGCCACAACTACTGAGCCCACGCACCACAGCTACTGAAGCTGCGCACCTAGAGCCCGTGCACCGCAATGAAGAGTAGCCCCCACTCGTCAAAACTAGAGAAAGCCCGCGCCCAGCAACGAAGACCCAATACGGCCAAAAACCAATCAATCAACCAATCAATCAATTTATCAACAACAAGAAAAAAAGAAACCATCTTTCAAAACCATTGAGTAATTTTGATCAGGAATGTGTTCTGAATTTTGTCCAAGGCTTTTACGGCATCTGTGGAGATACTGTAATTATATGATGTCTTCCTGGATCTGTAAATATGTGAATAATATTAATGGATTTTCGAATATTGAACCAACTTTGCTTTCCTGGAATAAGTCACACTTGGTCATGGTGAATTATTTTCCTAATGTGGTATTGACTTCTACTTGCTACCATCTTATTTGTATTTTTGTCATCCATTATATGCAATTTTTTGGTATCTTTCTGTTTTAATTATGTCTCTTCTAGACATCATATTATTGGACATTTTTAAAATAGTCAATCTGAGAGTCTTTATCTTTTATATTTGTAAGTTTTATCTATTTATAATTATTATGGTGACCATATACTAGGATTTATCTTATTTCATATTTTGCTTTTATTGAACTTTTTTTTGGCTTCCTTTATTCTCTTTTCCTGTTTTCCTTTGGTCATTTTGAGTATTCTGCCAGTTTAAAAAGTTAAACATTATATTTTCGTTCTTACTGTGGCTACCCTCTATTTAAAACCTATAATTATGCATATTTAGCTGCAGTAGTAAACTTAGAAATGTCTTATTGTGCCCTTATAAGTCAGGATTTCCTGCCCACGATCAGGTCCCTTGGTCTCCCTCTTCCCTCAGCCCCATAGTGCTATTTTAGTTCTAGACTTATGGACAGTCTGTTTCCCACTTGGGTCCTATAGTGGACTTTACCTAAGCACTTGGTTATCCTTAATTCCACACCTCTTATAGCAATCTCCTGGATTTGTCTCTTTTCTTGTCTGAAGCCTTCCTTCAAGAGCGTTTCCACTGTGTGATAACATTTCTGAGGCCTTATATGAGTGAGAATATTTATATCCTCACATCTGAGTGACAATTTGGATTAAAAAATCTGACATTCAAAGTTCTTTACTTTTACTACTTTAAAACCATTACACCACTATCCCCTTGTACCATTTCCCTACCAGTCTGTCTCTTACTCCTTTATAGGTTAGGGTGAAGATAAAATTTATCGTTCAACCAGGACACATTTGAGAGTGAAGAGGGCACTACCAGTAATTAAGCTTGGGCGGTCGGTGTAAACCAGGATGACCCTGCGTAAACTGAGACATAATACTCTGCTTACTTACAGGTGGTTTAGTCACCCCACTTATAGATGATTAATTCTTTCTCTCTGGAAGCTTTTAGAATTTTCTTTCATTTGATATTCTTGGGTTTTGCTATAACACTTTTAGGTGTGGTTTTCTCTTTTTTTAAATATTTATTTATTTATTTATATTTTTGGCTGCGTTGGGTCTTAGTTGCAGCAGGCAGGATCCTCTGCTGTGGCCCGCGTGCTCAGTAGTTGTGACCCATGTGCTCGGGGGTTGTGGCACGGGGGCTTAGTTGCCCCGAGGCATGCAGGATCTTAGTCCCCCGACAAGGGATCAAACCGTGTCCCCTACATTGGAAGGCAGATTCTTAACCACTGAACCACCAGGGAAGTCCCTAGGTGTGGATTTTCTGTTGTCCCCTACTTGGTCTTCTATGAATTCTTTCCATTTGAGCCATATCTTCCTCCCTCCCTCCCTCCCTTCCTTCCTTCCCTTCCTCCATCTATGTCCCAGTGACTCCTGCTGTAATTTCTTTCACTCCCAGACTCTTTATTGTAGTCAAATGCAGAGAGTCACTTATCCTGCCAACAGGAGCTCTTTCAGTCTATGTGAGACGTATATTTATTATTGCAAATTTTTAAAAAGGATTTTGTTTTGCACCTGTGTCTCCAGTACATTTTAATTTTTGAGTGCTTTCACAGCCTTAGGCACTCTGGGCCTGCGGAGTCAGGAGCCCCACCCCCTGGCCTTCCCTAAGAAGACATTACACTGGGCTAATCGTAAAGGATATTTCCAGATGCCCATGGCTCTACTGACGTCTCATCAGGAATCGTGGACATGAAGCCTAAGACGTCACGTCCCTTGTCTCAGGATGGTTAGAGCTGCTGATTGCAAACAGTGGAGTCTACTTGGACCAGTTTAAGCAGAAAAGGGATTTACTAAATGCTTTGAGGTCCACCACGGGATCGTGCAGAACGGAAATGAGTTTTAAGACTATGTTTCCAGGACCAGCACCTGGACCGTGCGATGCGACTGGACAAGTGAGAAAGCAGCCTCCACCCGATTGAAGCCTGGGCATCTGCTGCCGGAACTGACGCCCCTTCTCAGTGACGGAAGCTGCACGGGGACCCGCAAAGTGGACGCTGTGTGGACAGCCTGCTTCCTGGGATCTCGCTTCCAAACGCGGGGTCACCTGGGAGGCCTGTGTGGCACAGAGGGAGCCCTCCAAGCCTCCCGGCTGCCAGGGAGGCTTAATTAGAAAGACTTTTAGAAGAAAATGGAATGTGGTTGGATTTAAATGGAGCAAAACTTGAAAGACTGGATCCATCCATTATAGACTGTTATTATCGTCTATATAATAATGCAGATTATTATATCTGTAGTGCTGGTTTAACAATACAGAGGAGGGACTTCGGCAGGCCCAGGGCAGGTGCCTGGAGCCTGTTTGAACGTGTTTCACCCCGTGCTCTTGTTTCACTCTTGGCCAGAAGCAAAGATACTACAGCGAAAAGTCACTGCTGCACACATTAGACTTCCAGCTGGCTCGCTTGGACCTTTACCCTGACTTCTGGCAAAAATTGTGTCAAAAGTGGTGCTGCTCTTGCAAAGTAAGCACATGTGGTCAGGCTAAACTCTTGTGTTTTATTTGTATTTTAAAAAACGTAACTATAGTCACTATAAGGTTTGAGGTGGGTGAACTACTTAGAGGGTATTTGATTGTGCTAGAAAATATATTAAAAAAGCAAACCCTGCATTTTGACTTCTGAGCGAAGAGAGGATTTCAGACAAAAATTTAAAAAATAAAGAGAGCTTGTTTTTACATGTGTTGCCTTTGCTTACCCTGTGGAATCTTGGGACCATGTGTCTCCTCAAAATCTCCCTACAAGAAAATTAAACACTGAGTGCATGCGGTTAAGGAAATACCAACTGAGAATTATTTGAATGTATGTAATGTAAGCCTTGGTGTGAAAATACAGAGCGTGGTATGCAGAAAATTTGGATATTATTTTTATTTAAAGAGAAAAGCGATAGCTCAAAAAGGGCACAAGATAAAACTTGCACGTCAGTACCAGATTAAAAAATTAAACTATGTAGGTTGTAACAGTACTAGAAATTAAGTAGGAAAAGGTAGAGTTGATTTGTTCAGCCAGAACCCATGAGTGTAGACAGACTTCACCGTCTACACTGGAGAATTGAAGCGATCATAGAGATGGAATTTCCCGGATAGTCATTTAACTGTTAGCCTGGCCTCCAATTTCCTGTACTAGGAACACGAGCCAGGAGCTGCCACCTTCTAAGAAGTAGCAGCTGCTAGAATGCAAGAGCCTTCACAATGAAAACAAATACGAACAACTGTGTTGAACTCTACATTGGGGAAGTGCTTGCGTAGCAGAGACAAAAGATTATTTTAAGTGAATTTAGAACGATTACTTGGAACCTACATACTTGGGACGTTCATTCCAAGGACAAAGAATAAGGGAAATTTCGGGCTTGTATTCAGTAGTTTCATTGTTTACAGTAATAAGGGTGTGACCGAGAAACCATTTTTCTTTATATTGTTGGGTAAAGCAAGTAAGTAATGAAATGTTTGTGTTAGAAATAATGCAATTCAGTATAAAAGATTCAATTACGAAAGTGAAAGAAAGTAGAGGTACTATAGTAGAATTGACAGGGAAGTATCAGTATGAATGCATGATTTCTTTTTAAAGTCCTTTTGGGTACTGTGCGCTGAACTGGCCAAGGAGCCCTGTACCTCTAGCAGCAAGTGGGTACCGAGAGCCCGTGTGTAGGGCGCAAACCCCACTCCCCATATACATGGAGCCCGCGCTCCCCCTACACGTAGAAATGTCTTCGTGGTGGGGAAGCGAACATTCAGAGTGGGCAGGAGGCATCGTGCCAGGAAACGTGGAGGCTTAATGGGATCAAAGCCCAAGAGACCTGGAGGGGGGCTCCCAGTGGCCAAAGTTACGACAGTTCAGCCAAAAAATGATAATAAACACTGTTGATAAAAACACTTTCAATCTATGAAAATTCGTGAGTCTGTTATGCTCAAAAGGGAAACTGCCAGAAAAATTAATTCAAAATAATGTGTTACAACTGAAACAGCTATTGAACCAGTTATACTTTAAAAATTGGGCAGAAAAGGAAAGAATTATTTATCCTGCCTTTTCAGTAGGGCCCATGTCCAGGTTAGGGTATAGTCTTAGTTAATGGAGTAAAGCCCTAGTTTATAGAAGGCCCTCTGATAACTGGCATAGAACACCACTGTCTAGCGGCCCTCATGAATGATTAGGTGAGAAATACTAGTTGGGGCTGAAATATTGTCTCGATGGCCTCAGCTGGACCTTCAGAGCAACTGAGAGGAATCAGAGCCGGGCTCCATCAGGAATATAGACCAACAGCCCGTTTTGTGCCCACCGCCTTAGGAACGTTTGCCCAAGGTGCCTGCCAGCAAGCAGGTCTTGGCTTTGAGATCAGCTTTTGTAGTAAAGCTCTCAGGGAGGGTAGCTGATTCTCATGCAGCTTTTCTGTGGAGCTGGGAGCGCCATCACAATCCTGGGAGCCCCGTGGCCACCCCTTGGCCGGCACCTCCCCCCAGGCCATCCTCCGCCCTCCTCCCACCCCCCATGGCTCCAAGGCCACGGCCCTGCCTGGGGCTACTGCCCCCCAGTCACCAAGCTTTGCTCTTGTTGGCTCTCTCCTGGGCCTGAAAAAACAAATTATTTTGAGACAATGAAATTGATCTCAGAGAGGCAGCAGTGGCTGGTGGCTTGAAGCGCAATCTTAGTTCCCTGACCAGGAATTGAACCTGGGTAGCCTGGATGGAAACCAGGAATCCTAGCTGCTAGACCAGCAAGCCACCAGACAAGCAAATTTTCCCTGGCTCTTTCCCCCACTGAAAAATGCATTTCTCCCATAATTCAAAAAGACACATGCACGCCAATGTTCACTGCAGCGCTATTCACTATAGCCAGGACATGGAAGCAACCTAAGTGTCCATCGTCAGACGAATGGATAAAGAAGATATGGCACATATATACAATGGAATATTACTCAGCCATTGAAAGGAACTGGGTCATTTGTAGAGACGTGGATGGACCTAGAGAGTGTCATGAAGTAAGTCAGAAAGAGAAAAATAAATATTGTATATTAACACATACATGTGGAACCTAGAAAAATGGTACAGATGATCTTATTCGCAAAGCAGAAGTAGAGACACAGACGTAGAGAACAAATGTACAGACACCAAGGGGGAAGGAGGGGTGGGAGGAATTGGGAGATTGGGATCGACACATATATATTATTGATACTGTGTATGAAATAGATAACTGAGGAGAACATGCTGTATAGCACAGGGAACTCTACTTAATGCACTGTGGTGACCTAAATGGGAAGGAAATCCAAAAAAAGGGGATATATGTATACGTATGGCTGATTCATTTTGCTGTACAGCAGAAACTAACACAACATTGTAAAGCAACTATACTCCAATAAAAATTAATTAAAAAAATAAACAATGCTGATGGGAAAAAGAAAGAAAGAAAAATGCATTTTCCCCAAGGAGGCAAAAGCTGTAAAAACAGGTACAAGTTTATTATTAGAGATACGGCACCACAAGTGGGAGAGCACACAGAGAAGCAGTTTGTTTAGTTAAGACAGAAGCAGGGCAGAGATGCACCCCGGCAGAGAAAGGGTGTGGGCGCCCCCCACCAACGAGGAGGAGCGCGGTAAAGAGGCAGTTAAGCCATTGACAGGACACTCCTTCCAGGTCTTTGTTTGCCTTAGGCCAATTATCTGGTATCTTTCTCCACACCTGACCTCCCCTAGGACCCTCCCCACCGTGCGTGTGCAATCCATTCCAAGATGGATTCCAGCCCAGAGGCCTATGGGGGGCCTTGGCATCACATATTATGGGGTGGTGCCCCCTCCTTTTTGACCCCCAAGGAGCCTTTCTGCACATGCGCAATGTCTCCCTTGCCCCAAGGATGGGAGATAGGTGACCTGTGGATCTATTACTCAAACAAGGGTTAGCTCCTCTCTGTTCCTGCCGCTACTGTTATCTTAAAGTGTCCTCAGGAGGCAAAATCCAACTATTTACCCTGGTCCTGTTGTTACTTCTATCTCAAAGTACAAACAGAGGGCTGGTTGTAAATATCTAGCCTGGAGCCCACTTGCCTCCCGCCTCAGGAAATGTAACCAGGAGGCTGGTTGTAAATGCCCAGCCTGGAGCCCATCTATCTCCAGCCTCAAAATGCCTGGGAAGAGCTCTGATGTAATGTCGGGTGTCAGGACCTCAGATGTTGTAACAGCTCTTGCTGCTTTCCCGCTACTGTCTGCAAACCTTCCGTACACATGCACCTGAGAAAACGACTAAGAAATCCTGGATGAAAATGTAGAAAGTCAAAAGGAGTCATTGAACTCTGCAGGGAGGCGTGTGGCAGCTGTCACCACCGACGCTTATCACCCTTTGCTCCCAGGGAGGCACACGTCCCAGCCCAGGACCCACGCTGTGGGTGGGAAAGATGGGGCAGTGCAGGACGCACTTCACGATGGTCACCTCTGTCCCGTGACTTGTCAGAGGAAGGAAATGCTCCTGGGCTGAAGCCCTCGTGGCACTTTGGCCCTGACAGTCAGTGTCCCTTATCATGGAGGTGGCATAGTGCATTCGTAGCTTCAAATTCTCTCTGTATTTTATTATTTGAAATGAAAAATATTTTGAGATCTTGAGTATTTTTAGAGACAACGTTATATGTGGTAATTTTAAAATCTGGAAATGTATTTTTACCGACCCAAATCTGGGTCCACTTGCCCGCACGGTAAAGCCAATCCACTGACCCCGGGCTGTGGGGAAGGAAAGTGCAGAGTTTACTGCAGGCGCCAAGCAAGGAGTCCAGACAGCTTGTGCTCAAAACACCCGAACTCCCTGATGCATTTCAGGAAAGCATTTTCAAAGGCCAGCTGAGGGAGCAGGGGGGTCCCAGGGTGTGTGATCAGCTCGTGCAGTTCTGATTGGTTGATGGTGAGGTCACAGGGCGGGGTCACAGGGGTTCACATGATCAATCCTTAGGTGCCAGTAGGGCTGGGGGCTACGTGCCCATGGTAGTCAAGTAGTTAATTTCTTCCATTTGGTGGCGGTTTTAGCATCTGTAAAACAACTCGGGAAAGGTGCATCAGATACTATGATCTGGGTACTTCAGAGCGGAGCTGATGAAGAGGACCTGGGGGAGGGGCCTGTTCCAGGAAGGCCCCATCGGGTCCTGCTCGGTTACAGGATCATTGGGCTTTTAGAGTAATTGCATTTTGCATCAACCCAGTCCTTGTGTTTTCATGTTTTAGCTGTGCAGCTGTTACTGTAAGTGTGAACTCCTATTCATTGTTCATGTATTTACGTATTTACATTGCTGGCAGTGTTCTCTACTAATACACCCCCAATGCTCAGGTATGATGCCCTGAGGACACCCTGAAGGGAGCAGGCACTGCTCTCACAGTGTAGACCAAAGAGCCACATGTTTTCTTTTAACTTTATTGGAGTATAGTTGATGTACAGTGTTGACCACCAATCTGTGATGACACACTTCAGATGTCTCCACAAGACAGAGCTCTTTAAGTTCCCAGGAAGAGCACTGAGCTTGCCCAGGCCCTGGAGTTGGTGCTCCCAGGAAGGCTCCTGTCCAGTCCCCACGGCAACGAAGTTTTCATGCCGTTTGGTCAGTCTGCTTGACTAGGCTTTCAGTTATAAATGGAACGCCCACTTGTTTTAAGTGTCCTGTTTGCTAATGAGACACTGGTCACTTTAAAGGAACCAAGAACTTTACAAAATCTTGTTCCAGAGCAGTTTTTCCTGTTGGGTGTCGACGCTGTAGGAAATTAGGGGTCGGATGCCAGCCGTGGAACACTGCACACCCTGCCCCACCTTTTCTCATTGTTCACTTGGAATCCTTGCCTCTGTCCTTGCCAGTCCTCGGGACACTGTGCTCAGAGAAAGAGGACAGCTGGGGGCTTCCCGAGACCCCATCAGGGAGCTGCCAGGGTACGAGACCCACGTCCTCTGTCTGGGCCCCTCAGGACCCTCTCTGATGTGGGCCGTCCACCTTGCGGCTCCCACGGGACCCCTTCCCCGCACACCTTCTGCCCGCGCACACGCCCTGCTCATCCGTGTTCATTCAGAGCATTAGTGACCTTGCTGGCCTCTGCCCCATTTCCTCACCAGGTGTGAGAGCAGCTCAGGGAAGCAGACCGTTGACTGACGTTATCGGGCCCTCTCCTGCTCCCATCTCTGCAGCATCTCTCCCGGGCCTGGGGCGGCATCTCGGTTTCCAGCTCGGCTGACCCCCGCGGGCTATCCCTGCTCCTCACTTAGCACTAGAGACAGGTAGGTAGGACGAGTTTCCCAAGGTGAAAAGGGAAGCGGAAGGTCCAAAACCACAAAAGCTAACAGTGGTGACTCCGGACAGACGGGACAGGAAGAAAGGCATGAGCGTGCTGTGGCTCCTTTGTATGCATCTGTATAGTTTGAATTTCTTACCAGTTATACTACTTGTATGTCAGATTAAGCAGGACGCACGGCTTTAACTGAATTAAACCCATCTGGGCTCTTATCGCCAGCTGCTTTCAACCACCCTCAACTCCAGCGAGCTGTGGAGGAATGCGCCTGAGGGCCCCCAGCCCCGGGTGGCGGGGCAGACGCAGCCGGCGTGTCAGGAGGCCCCGCCACGCACACCCCCTTGTACCCCGTGTGGAAGCGCACCAGTCCGGCTTCACAGGGCTGCGTGTGGCTCAAAGAACGCATCCGAAAGCGCTTTGAAAGCGGTGTAACGCCTCTGAAGGAAAGAAAAAGTGACAGAAGTGATTCAGAGGGGACAGGCTAGCTGAGGAGGTGCTGGGACACAGACCCGCCGACGTCAGCCCTGCGCCTGCTGCTCTCGTCCACTATTGCCAGGAGATGGGAAACCGTGCTCACGTTCACGGTGAAGGTTGAAAAACTCCAACTAAGTGCGTGATGTGACCTGAGGCGTGAGGACTGTGCTCTCAGGACGCTCTCGGGCCGCGGGTCCACCCCTGCCCCGCAGAGCTGGCTGCCTGCCCAGAGGTCAGCCTCCACTCCCGGGGCCCAGCGCGGCACTGGCCACCAGGCCGTCGACACGTGCTGTGGGACTGCAAGCCCCACGGCTTCCCTGGAAACAGCACAGACGTTAGCTGACCTGCCTCGGGGGGAAACTCAAGCCCAGGATGCTTCCGGGCAGCCTGCAGTCAGCTAGTTTGGGGCAGTTTTAGGCGCAGTGCTTGGGTGCCTTTTCTAATACCTGCCCATTGCAAGAGCGCATTATGGATAGCTGGGAACGTGGATGCTTTCCCGAAACTGGCCCCCAGCTTGTCACTTCCCTAGCCATCTTAATCATTTTCAAGGAGCTCCACTTTTCACCTGTAATTGACCTTTTAGGGATATGGTTCTTCAGTTTCTTAAAAGGCATTTAATCATGCTCATTTGACAAATATTTAAATCATTTATTGCCATTAATTTACAGCATTTCAATATACACACTGCATGGAAATACAAATACCTTTTCAAACACTGGCAATGTGATTTTAGCTATGTGGCCAGCTGCCAGCTGTCTCATGGTCATTAAACGAAAGGTCAGGATTTCTGAGTACTTAAATGCTGATGGTTACAAATTTTGTTCTCGTCGGTTTTTCATTAAGTAACTTCTCACAGATAACATACATATTACTGCAGACAGAACCACCTCTGGGAATCATTACATTGATCGCATATGTGAGCTGTGCTTTCTGAAGAGAAGTAAAACATTCAGTACTTGAGTGGGTTTGGGAACTCCCTGCTATTTCTAGAAGAATCGTCTGGTTAGTAAAAATAGCATTTCGCATATTTCTCTTAGCAAGACTATCCACTAGGGCGGAATCTGTGACGCAGCGGCAGCTGGCAGTGCCACTCCTTCAAGAAGCCGGTCCTTCATTTTCCATTGTTATGCTGAGGCATTTTTAGACATCCTGGGAAGGAGCACAAAGACAAATGCAATGGGAAACACAACTTCACCGCCAGCCTCGAAGGCCTTGGGGGGCTTTAAGAAGACACCTTTACGTTAACGTGTATTTCAACTCGCGATGTCGTAATAACAGTAATACCCTATTTCATGCTAATTTTCACGTTTGATAAGTGAATTCTCATCGCACTGTCTCAACGGCGCAGTCGCTTCTCAGCGTATTTCTGCTCCGCGAGTCTCCCCAGCTGCAGTCACAGCCCGCCCCGCGACAGACACAGGCCTCCCCAGCTCCTCAGAACACAAAGGCTCAGCGGGATCTACTTACTCGTGCCGGAGCAGCCGTCCCCCCTGGGTGAGCTGGGCTACCTCGTTGGTGGCGTGGCAGGCGAAGAGCAGCCAGTTGCGAGGCTGCACCTTGTAGGCGAATCTCATGAACGTCAGCGAGTAACAGCAGAGGGCTGCCGGGGACATGCAGGACAGTGACCTACAGCCTCCAGCTGAGGGCTGCCGGGGACATGCGGGACAGCGACCTACAGCCTCCAGCTGAGGGCTGCCGGGGACATGCGGGACAGCGACCTACAGCCTCCAGCTGAGGGCTGCCGGGGACATGAGGGACAGCGACCTACAGCCTCCAGCTGAGGGCTGACAGGGCTCAACTGCCTCAAAAAAAGAAGCTCTTCTGCTAAAACCTTTACAGATGATAAAAGCTATTGCTTAGATGCTTCCATGAATGGGAAACTCATCAGATGGTTGGCTCCCCTGTTAGGTATTCTGTTACTTATTACTTAAACAGTTAAAGAACATAATGGCAGTAAACTGACATCAGTTCTAACCTCCTTTTCTGTCCCCTAGAGTGGTTTATAGTCCCTTATCTGAAAGAACTGCTATTTAATCCCCTCAACGAGTTTTACGTTCAAATATCAGGATTTCAAGTAAACTTTAAGATACCTTTTCCACATAAAGTTCAAGAGGACACACTCCTTAACTAGGGGGACTACATCTGAAAGGCAAACGGGACCTTAACAAATACTTCCAACTACAGTAACCCTTTTCCTTCCTTACCATGAGGAGTAACACCCATCAATGACGTCAGGCGCTCTACGTTACTTTCTAATAGTGACTTTAGTGTCTGGTGCTACAAACTTGAAATGTAAGCAGGAGCTGTATTATGCTATAATTTTATATATAAAGATCCTCCCAATTATTCAAATCTGCATCCTTACCAAATGTCATCCGCCCACTGATAATCTCCGGAGACTTTTTCATGTCATTGATGGCGGCAATGGGAAGACCCCAGTTGGCTACTGGGCCCCAAAAGTGCTGTTAAAAAATGAGGGGAGAAAGAAGAGGAAAAGTGAAGACAGAGCATGAACAGCTACAACTTCTCTTAAACAGTGACGTGCAATGTGCGGTTAACTGGGGAAGGTTACCGCGCAGGCGTTCAGTGTGCAAGTACGGGCCTATGAATCAGCATTTCTCACAAGGTGAGCGCCCCAAACCAGAAGGGATCAGACACTTTACCAAGGTCCCTACCAGCTTCCAGATCACAACTAAGTAATCTCAGACCGTCCCGTTTAGAGAATTTTCAAATGAGATTCAATTCTTACACAAGTCACTCTTGCTACAACTTAAACCTGTTACGACCATTCTCTGTAATGTAACGTTTAAATCTATCAAACTTTTTTCAAATTTTCATTAAGGTATTTATTTGTCAACATCTCTTAAGATGCAGACCCTAAGTTGGATACTTTTTCTGAAGAAAGTAACTTCATAAGGGAAGAACTTGCTTTTCAGCTCATACGAGCTATATGAAGATCAGAGAACCTAAAAATCTACACTCAGAGCCCCAGATAATGAGAAATTAAACTGAAAATTAATTCTGAAGCAATCGGAACAGCCTATACTTAAGAAATGATCAGGAGTTTCTCATGCACGGCCACGGCCGTCCCAGGGTACCGAAATGAAGTCGTCCACGTTGATCAGTAGCGACATGCAACTTAGTTTAACTTCCGAGGTTGAAATGAGTCCAGGGGCTTTCCCCGTTAAATTAAAAATTGTTTTATTTATGTACGATTTGCAAATAATGCTTTAAAATATGAAGGAGGGAGTTCCCTGGCGGTCCAACGGTTAGGACTTGGTGCTTTCACTGCCCTGGCCCAGGTTCCATCCCTGGATGGGGAACTAAGATCCCGAAAGCAGTGCAGCATGGCCAAAAAAAAAAGTGAAAAACAAAAAATAAAATAAAATATGAAGGAAACCACACAGTTTTGGGTGAAGACCCTTTTCAGTTATCAGAACATTAAACAGTGCTTTATTTCTGCCTATCAGAGCATTTAAGATACACGCAGACTGCAAAGTACCTTTCTAGACCAGCATTTCTAATACTGACCAAGAGTCATTAAAATCCAAAAACTCCGTAAGAATGAGAAACAAGGAAATGCAAGAAAAATAAGTGAGAATTACCTTCATCATGATTTAAGAATATTTTGAAACATTTACATAACGTGTTTAATGTAAGCACGAGGCCTCTGCCTTAAATAGCTATAAAACTGTCAGAGCTTTTCTACTGCCAGCATGGTGAGTACTGCAGAATCCCACACCTGAGTTATGGACGCTGCACCTCAGGCACAGTTGGTATAAAGAATCTTTGAGGTTCTGGGGAAGGCTATTTAGTCCTCCTGCTTTCAGACTGGATTTTGTCTCAGCTACTCATTGCTGACACTTTAATGTTTCTTGTACCTAGATGAAGCCTGGCCATTTTCCTCCTTCCTCATCCTCCAGACCTCTGGTGATGGAGTATCTATCCCTCCTCACCTACCCACCTGTTTCCCCTCCTGTCCTTTCCTTTGTGTCCCTTCACTTTCAACTCTGTTACTCCAGTGATGTTTCTCTCCTCCTTTTTTTGACCACGTCAGTCTATTCCCATCGCTTGGCTGTTTAATCACTTTCCACCGCTCTGCTCTACTCTGCACGGTGGCCCCCAGATCCCCGCATTATGCACTCAGCGCTGCCCTGAGGGGCTCAGCCATGCCAGGCGTCTGCGCTCACAGCTGCAGCCAGGTAGTAAGAGGCCACGGCATAAATCTGAAACCTGAGGCAGCCCGGGGGACTTCTGGTCACAAGACAGTATTCAGAGTTTTACTGTGGTGAGTGTAGGGTTATATGAAGCAGCGCTCTGCAAGTTAAGGGCTATATATACACTCGTGATTATAAGCATTGAGATATACTTGAGACAGTTCATAAAAAGAACATAAAAGGCAAAGATAATTTCAACACTAGTTACTAAAATATCTAACCACAGGAAGTTAATAATGCATCTTTTCTATGGAGTACAAGACTCTAGTTCCCACTTCCCTTTCCTGGAATACATGTTTGGTCTGTGCTCTGTCAGATACTCGTCAGTCAATGCACCGGTCCTGCAGAGAAGTCA
The DNA here is from genome assembly GCF_003031525.2 of Neophocaena asiaeorientalis asiaeorientalis. NCBI lineage: Eukaryota > Metazoa > Chordata > Mammalia > Artiodactyla > Phocoenidae > Neophocaena > Neophocaena asiaeorientalis. Next base: position 673,177 of record NW_020173202.1, read on the forward strand.
GTGTCCAGAGTGGAACCGGAGGACCAAGGGGTCACTGGAGGTGCCCTTAGCCCGGGACCCACAAGGATGTGGCATGATGGCTGTCTCCTGTCCATACTCTGTTAATGCAGAAAGTCTGCAGAAGCCCGATATGAAGTAGCGACGGGTTCTTACCGTACTATTTTGTGAGGAGTCACCGAGGTTCAGACAGGAGAGACATGAGGGGAAAAAAAAAGAAGATCAGATGCTTTGAAAGATTTCGGTTACTTTAACCTCATACACGTATTCAAGTTTCAGTAACAGAACTACAACGCTAGCAGCACATATTCTCTTCTTTTCCTTGAGAAGATCTAGTGATATTAGGTCAATAACTTTGACCTAATGAAAGTAAACCTGAATTTTATGAAACGTAAACTTAATCCTTAGAGTGGAGCTATCCAACAGGAATATAATGCAAGTCACGAACAGGAGTCACATGAAATTTAAAAATTTCTAGAAGTCATGTTAACAAAAGTGAAAAACAACAGGAGTTAATTTTATTATTTATTCCAACATTTCTAAATATTTTAATTTGAACACGTAATCAATAACAACCTATTGATGAGGTATTTTACATTCTTTTTCGGCACTGAGTCTCCGAGATCCGGTGGGTGTCGACACCGCTGCACAGCTCAGCTCGGACTGGCCACCCTCCACGAGCTCCCCTGCCACCTGGGGCTTGTGGCTCTCAGACTGGACAGCACGGGCTTATAGGGGGCATTTCTTTGAAAACGACAAGTTGGAGAGAAGCACAATGCTGCAGAATTCTACCAGCAACGGACTTTCCATTTTTACTTACCAACAGGCCCTCACCAGAATGTAAGCTCCTAAAAATAGGCGTGTAACTCCATATTCTGTTCACAGCTGAAACTCTGGCCCAAGCGGTGCCCAGAATTCACGAGGCACTCAAAAAATGTTTGCTGAATGGATGAAGAGAAAAGTCTTCTAATGTTAAGTGAATTGTTTTCCTGAATGCTAAAATTAATACCATTCAGAAATACGTCGAATTACTTTTACTTCTGAGATGGCAATTCTTCTTTTCAGGATATAGCTTCATTGTTCTGATAAGGCAAACTCTTAAAAGTGTAGCTCCTGAAAGAATCACTGAAATAAAATGATGAAATCCTCTATACACACTGTCTCGTCCAAGCAGCTCCGCTAGTTGTTTTGATGTAGAGGTCAAGGAGGTTCTAATCTCCAGCATGACAGTAGCTGTTGACGATGCTAATAATATACTTCAAATAGGTTCTGTTATGAAATACGAACAGCCTAGAAAGAGTCCGTCTTTCAACGTTAAGGGCACTGTTTTCATAGATAACGTTTCCACTGCGGTAACAAATTACGTTGCCAAGGTTGTATTTCACAGCAAGTCCAAGCTGAGCACAGTGTTTGGACGGCAGAGAGGGCGAGTCCCTTATCGGGTCAGAGGGCAGGATCCAGTAGTTTATGGACTACAGTCACCTGTGGTGTCACTCTCCTTTGTTCAGGATCTGAACACAGGCCTTTTATTTATCTATAAATTACCAATGGCACATTTTTTTCCTACAAAAATATTTTAAAAGATGTTTTTCTTAAAATCGAACTTGTCAGCTCGGAGATAATTGAGTTTTCAATTCCGGACTCTTTCCTTGAGCTGTGCAATAGTTCAAATTCGACCCTGTTTTACAACAGGCAGGTTATAAAGGAGTGCGAAGGAGGAATAACTTCTGCCATCATACCCTGCTCAATCCCAAAGTCCTATGTGAAAGCGACTGCAAAACTAATGTTGATCACGTCACTTTAATAGAGGTTTAATGACGATAAGCCAATCTGAGGATAAATTTATTCTAAACATCCCTGGGAAATACAAAAAGCCACAACTCAGCATCCCTTAATTCTATGTCAGAACTGTGTCCAAAACATGCATCAAGTACTCAGGCAAAAAATCTGAGAAGCATACTTGTGCAGAGCCAGACTGGACAAGAAAAGCTTCCTAGTGTGTATTAGTTTCTGTTCCAAAGAAAGATAAACTTATAAGCAACACAAACTGCAGCTGGCGGACAATAATGTTAAAACTGTGTGGAAAATACCCTTGACTTTCTCTTTATTCGGTATGTTGCCTGTATTTTATTTCAGTGAAGGTTAAAACAACCTCAAAATGCATAAGGGTTTTCTTGGTTCACTTATGACCTTGAATTCTTGTGGAGGAAAAACCGATCTCCCCCGTTAAGAATGATGATGGAGGTGACAAAGGAGGATGACTACCGTGAATAAACTTTATCCTCTGTTTCTCCTTAATTTGGAATACTGTTTGTTTGGCTCCACGTTTCTTCTAAGCTCATTTTTATTTCCTTAGTGTCTTCTCGGCATTGCCAATCTGTTTCTTCCTTTCCTAAAATTACTGACAGTAACTGTTAGCTTTCTCTGAAAGTACTGTGAGTAATTTATAACTTGCTTACACAGTACTGAAAGGATCTAAGTGGCAGCCTAGCATAGTCTGTTTATGTCATCACTGAGGGCGGGGTAAGGCTTGGAGACGCTCTAGACTGCAGTTCTCCTACAGGCTGAAAACGCTCACTGCCATTTCAGTTATGCTCAGCAACTTGAACCTCATTTTCCAGTCCAAGTTAAAATGAGAGGGAGTTTTAACAATCAGAAGGTGTGGTATTCAACTGTATTTAGGTGGTCAAAACTAAACTGGACGGCAGAAAAGAGATTCCTGTGGCCAGTTCTGCTTCAACACTTTCAGCCTCAGTAACTTTCTGAAGGTCATTTACATGGCAGGGAAGTAAGGCCAGGGGCGGGTATGCAAGCAGCATGGCAGAGAAGGGAGGCAGACACAGGAAAAGCAGGTGCAAAGAAAGTACCTGAAACCTTCTTTTCAAAACCATTTTTGTGCATAACCATTTCCCTTTAAATCTTAATGTCATCTTAATGACATTCCTGTTTTCGCTTCACAGGTTTGGCGTCCAGAGGGTCTCAACTTTTCCGCCTGGTTTGGATCTGTTTTTCCATATGGCAGATGAAGTGTTGGACTACCTGATGTCTGAGGTCCATTCCAGCTCTAATATCCTATAACTTGTGAAAGACTCCCTGTTTTCCACTGCAACTTCTCACTTGGGCAGTAAATATAAATTCTTAAAGCTCTCCTGGAAACTAAGACGTTAAAATAACTTAGAATAGATAACCTCATTAACTGGAGAATATTCACCGCCAACAGCCGACTCACTTCGGATTTACAAGAGCATGCTCACTGATTAACTGATTTTCAAATACTCGTGATCTAGGTTCTACCTAAGGAAACATTCTTTGCACATATATCCAAATACATATGTGCGCGTATACCTCTGTTCACTTCTCTGAGGGAGGGGAGTAAATCTCTAGGATAAATATACACAGACCTTGACCGACTCGGTCCCTAGAACATACATCCTACCTCAAAACTTAGTTGCTCGTTCTAATTTATTTTTCTTAACCAAAATTCAGGAGGGAGAATAAGGGCAAAAAAGAGACAGCTATCTTCTTTTACTCCACCAATAACGTATGTGAGGAAATAGCTTATTTAAAAAAACAAAACAAAACGATAATAGAGATCCAGGAAGTTCCTGATTCGAGATTCTCATTAAGGTAAGTAAGAAGAAATCAGTGAAAGGAAGGATGGAAGGCATCAGGAGCACTGGGAGCCCAGGGATTAAACACGGAATACTGATAACAGTAACAAAAGAACATTTACTTCTGTAATATACACAGCGCTGTGCTGTGTTGTCAAACAGCTACCAAAGCCCCAACACCAAGCAATTTGTCCAAGACTACACAGCTGGAAAGCAAACGGGCTGGGCTGCAAACCCATCATCAAACCCATCACCTATAGGTGTAATACTACTGCCATCGCTTCCAACAAAAACTGTCAGGAATTACTTAACAGTTTAATACTAAGACCCAAGTTAAATGCCCCAGTTGTCCCAGTAATGCCGTTTATAGCTGTTTTTTCCCATATCAGATCCAATCAAAGTCCACACACTGCCTTTGGTTACAGCCTGTTCTTCTAACTCCCGTTCCTCGATGAAAAAAAAAAAAATCAACATTTTAAAATACACTTGGAAATTCACTTTAGTAAGAAAGACATTTCAGTCTTGTCCATAAAATGTAATTGACAGGAGGTTATAATCTATGTAAAATATGACTTTAAATTTTTGCTAAAAACTTCAACTATGTTGTTAATAAAATGACTTTAAAAATTCTAGAGCAGTTTTAGTTTGGAAAACCTCTACACCCCTTCGGCAGGCTGTAAAAAGAACTCTAGAGAGCTTGAGTTGTTCAGGAGTGCAAATGACTGATGAGGCGAGAAGGCACAGGGCCCCATCTCTGATTGAAAGAGAATATGAAATTGTCTCCTTATGGCTTTATTTATTTGCCAAAGCAAAGCAGGGGCCGTAAGCAAGAAGACTAGAGGAACAAACAGGGGAAATGTTCCTCTAATAAATGCTGGGGAGAAGGGACTCCTTTCTGGAGGAAAAGCTAATGAAAGAGCTGCTGCTGAGCGTTTTGATATCAGCCCAGTCACTCAATCACTGCTCTGCAGGCTGGCATGAAGTCCCCCTGCTGCCAGGAGCAGCAGGGAAGACAAGGCCAGTGGACATCTCACTTCACCTGCTCAGTCCACAGAAGGATTTCCAAGTCAAAATCGCAGAGCTTTACGCCTCATGAAACTGAGCAGGACCCTGCAGGGCCTTCCTGAGTACAAAAGCCCCTCTGTGTCCCCCGTTTCTTGTTGTAGAAAAAGGCTTTAGTCTTCCAGGCCTTCCCCAAGTTCCCAAGGGCGGACTCAAGCAGTTACTAACAGGGAAGTGAGGGAATGCAGGAAGAAGGAAAAGCAGTTAAGCAAGACAAGTAATGACAGCTTAAACAATAGTTCAGCGATAAAACAGAGCCCTAGTTCCTCCTGAAGGGACATACGTATCAATCTAACACATATCTTTGAGTTGTTCTGCAGGAACTAAGGCTCCCACCCAGGTGGAGGATGGTCACTACATTCCCACCACGAGAAGCAGCCTTCAGACTAGCTGGAACCAGAAGGTTGACACTGAGATTGCCAAAATATCACCCTGTTACCTCACCACCCACCAGTCAGAAGAAAGTCCACAAACCGATCACGCACCCTGCAACCCTCACTCCTCATGTGTCTTTAAAACCCCTCCCTGAAAGCCATCTGGGAGTTTGCGTCTCCTGAGCATGAGTTGCCCCTTCTCCTTGGTTGGCAGGCGCCCTGCGGTAAACGCTGCACTTCCCTTCCCCACAGCCAGTGTCAGGAGACCGGCTTTGCTGTGTGCCGGGTGCACAGACTCAAGTTCTGTTCAGTAACACTCACACTTAAGATTTTAACTTTTCCCATATCAGTACACTTTTTTAAATGTTTCTGCTACAAAAATAGCAAGATGTACTAGAAATACGTAGTGATTTGGGGTTTCCAAGTATTTTCACATCCCAACCAGACAGGGCACTGTCATTAAACCCATCTCACAGACAGGGTAACAAAGTCCACCGGGATTGCCTGCTGGGGATCCCTCGGCTAGAAGTCATTCTTCAGAATCCTAGCTGGATGTCCTACCAGGCAGCACTATTCCTGGACACTGCAATTCTCTTTTTTTCCTCATTTAGTCAGACCTTGATACAATTAAAGCAATACTAGAAAAGGCATGTAAACATTAAAGCTACATGAACTTAATCTTTGAAAAAAGGTTACACCATATATCAAAGTATTCAATTGAAATACCTGGCTCACAGACACCTGGCTAGTAAAAAAAACATACATTTAGAAAAGCAGGGCTAACTCTCTTCATTGAAAATACATATATTTTACAAATTCTTCTTGTGTAATAGAACGTTAGGTAATCATCAGCATATTTCTAATATGGATACGACTTTATTCTTAATTACATCATACAGTTTTACCCTTAGCTGTACTTAACTATTAGGAAGGCTCATACAAAGGAGAAACATTAGTAAAACCTAAGGTAATATCTGAAGTCATAGAGAAACTTGACCGCAGGGACTAATAACACAGCCTCCCATGACCACTTTCCTCCGATCTCCCCAACACATTACTCTGATAAATACTCTGCTCCACTGTGCTAAACATCTATCCTAATTAATCATGGTCCTATGCAAGTACACAAAGTTCGTTTTTGGAAAGTCAAGAGTGAAGCTTCTGTTTCCAAATTTACCACGTGGCAGACAATTATTTTTCTTACCCTACTGCCCTTTAAAATCACAAGCAAGCAGTATTTGCAACAAAATTCCGAATTTAAAAAAATAATCCTTTTTTTTTCTTTTACTGGTAAAATGAAGCTACCTTCATACTGTACCCTATGGATAGTTATTTCTCCTCAGCTGTCATCACTTCACCTCTTTACTACACTAACCTGTTGAAAAACACTGCAGCCCTACACTAACCCAGGCTTTTAAAAAAAATCACACAAAGAAAAACTAAAATGTATACACCTAAATAAACTATATTAAGACGGTTTTAAAGTTATATTAAATAAATGAAATAAAAAGCAAGCATCTCAAGATTACAGGCGAAAATAAAATACAGAAAGTGGGACTTCCCTGGAGGTCCAGTGGTTAAGACTAGCGCTTCCAATGCAGGGGGCGCAGGTGGTCCCTGTGCGGGGGCGGGATTAGGACCCCGCCTGACGAGCGGCGAAGCCAAAAAATAAAATAAAACATAGGAAGTAGGCTTTTCATCCCGCCACTGCCCTTTCTTTCTCATTGAAAGTAAAGACTTAATGGAAAGCAGAATATTAAAAAGTATGCCCTTGGTTGGCAGAATATTCGTATGTTAGATTTGATTCCGTCCCACGCTTGACGTCCTGAAGCTGCGAAATCCGAAGGGCGAGGTCGACCGGGCAGACTCAGTGCCCTTGTCGCGGAAAAGGAGCACCTGCGGCTCACCTTCCACCGAGCGATGCCAGGACGCGCCCTCCCAGCCCGCGCCCGGGGCAGGTCCGCCGCACACCTGGGCACACACCTGCCGAGACCCCGCTGCGCGGAGCCCACCCCGCTGCCCGCACCCTCGCGGCCCCTCGTCCCGGCGGCGTCGGCTCCGCACCCCGGACCCCTCGGTGGGTCCGGCCCCGGGGACTCGTCACCTCATGAGGTAGTCCCGGAAGTCCTTGCTCCGGACATAGTCCGCCGCCTTCCGCACCAGCGCGCCCGCCATGGCCGTGCCAGACACCAGGACGCCCGCGGTGCCCTCGGCGCCGCTCCTCCGAGCCCAATGACGCCCGGCGGAGCGGACAGCGCGGACACCACAACCGCCCGCCGGCGTGCCTCACGACAGCTCGGCCCCACCGTACGGTCGCGGCCCGCCACCTGACTCTGGGCCAATGGGAGGGCGCAGGGCGGGAGGCGGCGGCACGGATTGGCTCGCGCTCGCCGCACACCTCCTCCCCGCCCCTCGGCAGCGCGTGGGGGCGAGGCTTGCTGCCGTAAAACGGCCGGGGTCCGGCGGCGATTGGCTGGTGGTTGCCAGGCACCCGCGCTGGCGCCCTCCGGGCTGGCAGATGATTGTCCGAGGGCGCGCGGGACTGCCCGCCGCCCGCGTATCGTGGGCCTTTGCAGCATCCGCGAGCCCCCGCGGCCGCCCGGGCCTGCAGGCTCCAGATTGGAGGTGGGCGCCGGGAGGAGCGCAGCAGCGGCGCGCGGGCTGCGTCCGCAGTTGCCGCTACACGTGCCGGAGAGCAGGTCCGCTAGCTCTGGACCAGCGCGGGAACCGCAGCGCCACGTGTGGGGCGCACCGCGTGGAGAGGGAGACGTGGGAGGCTCCGGCTGTTAAGGGCTTTGTTTTGTTTCTGTTTATTGTAAATGTTTTACCCTGGCCAAAACTGTAGACGGCTGCGTCATCTAAAATGCCCCGGATGAGAGCATGGGGGCAGAGACCCTTGGGCATCTCTAGCAAGGACTTCAGTTGGAATGTAAACACCATTATTTTTGATATGGAAGGATTGGAAATGAGTTACATATCCATCAAAGGGACAGAGTCAAATCGTGGTGCATCCATTCCATCATCGAATACTATACGGTAGTTTAAAAGAATAAGGGAACTATGTGTGCTGATATGGAAAGATCTTTAAAATTTATAGGGAAAAAAATCAAGGTGCAGAATCCTGTGTGAAGTATGCCAGTCATTTGTACATAGGGACAAAGAAAGTATAAATTTGTCTCCAAAGATAGAGGAGAAATGTTAGTGTCTACCTGTAGGGAGGGCTAAGGGGGTGAGGGATGGAGGGAAACTTCACTGTATACCCTTGTTCCTTTTGGAGCGTGTAAAATGAACATATGCTGTCTATTCAAAATAAAAAGCATTAAAGAAGAAACAAAATGCCTTTGAGAGTTAAAATAGCAGTCGTTTCATTGAATCAGATTTATTTCCTGTTAGGCTGTCTATGGGTCACACCTAACCTTGATCTTCTGTGAAAGTATGTCTTAATACATAATGTTGCAATCCCATAGTAACACCAGGAAGGCCGTTAGATTCCACTGGTGCTTTATGGTGGAGAGAGGAATGTACGACCTAGAAGGACCAAAGCAGTCTTTATTATTCATAATATCATTAATACCTCCCATTTGTTGACCAAGAGGCACTTTATTTTTGGCTGTGTTGGGTCTTTGTTGCTGCGCATGGGCTTTCTCTAGTTCCGTCGAGCGGGGGCTACTCTTCGTTGTGGTGCGCGGGCTTCTCATTGCGCTGGCTTCTCGTTGCGGAGCACAGGCTCTAGGCACGCGGGCTGCAGTAGTTGTGGCACGCGGGCTCAGTAGTTGCGGCGCACGGGCTTAGTTGCTCCACAGCATGTGGGATCTTCCCGGACCAGGGCTCGAACCCGTGTCCCCTGCTTTGGCAGGCGGATTCTTAACCACTGGGCCACCAGGGAGGTCCCAAGAGGCACTTTTCAAATGTAATTTCTCCTCCTCACATCAACCCAGAAGGTGGATGTAAGGAAACTGAAGGGCTTTTTAAATAAAACCAAACTGTGTCTGCCCCCTGCCATGTGAGAAGGGGCTCCTGGATCTCAGTGGTTCAGTCTTATCCCCTAATATTTTTCTTTCCCTCATGAGCAGTGGTTCTGAAACTTGAGCTGTCAGAAGAGCCCCCAACCTCAAAGCCTCAGGAGGTCCAGAGTGGAGCCCTGAGCCTCATTGTCAAGTGACAGCACTTGGAGAAAGGCTGCTGAGGTCATCTGTCCCAATTACTGCTGTCCTCTCTCGGCCGGCCTCGAAGACTCAGCTTTCCCATTTGGGCCTCAGCTGGGCCTTTGAGCTTTCCATTGGTTTCCCATTTTGTGGAGGAATGTCAACTGGAGTATTTAAGTATAGGAATATACTGGATAAAGGAATATATAAATGTCCTACTAGGTAGCTAACCTGGGATCTGAACCCAGTTCTCTTACTCTGAGAGCCATACTTTCTGCACTATTTCAGATGGTGGGACAAAGAGGATTTCATGTTAATAGTATCTTTGCTGCTTTAAATATGGAGCAGGCAGTATGGGCTAATTAATGTATAAGAAAACATAACAGTAGATAAGAAAGCCAGCTACATTATTCCTAAATCTTCAGAAAGGCCCAACCCTCCGTGGTCCCTGCAGGGACAGAGTATGGGAGGTGAAGATGCAGACATCACTGGCTACTTTGAATCCCAGGTTTGCGAAAGTGACTGCAAAGGCCTAGCAGTGAGTGGGGAACCCTCATGCCCATCCAAGTCCAGGAAAGGCGGTCACCGCCGAGGCTGCGCTCTGAGCTTCCCTGTTGGCTGAGGAGCAGACTGTGAGCTTTGACAGATTGCTGAAGCCAGAGGTTGGAGGGAGGCTGGCCCCGGGTTCAGAGCACCCTCATGGCCAGCTCTGTTAGTACGGACTGTGTTTACCTACGGTGTGTGCAACGGCAGTGCTTGTGCTGTAGAAGGGCGGGGATGTCCCCTGGCTGGGTGTCCCGTGGAAAGCTTCACGGCATGCAGCTCCGTGATGCTTCGTACAGAAGAGCTTCCGTATGGTATAAACAAGCTGTATTTTCTCACCTAAGTATCAAAATAGAAAAACAATAAACAGTAGGTCTAATTATGAGCTGACACACTGAATTCCACAGGTCACAGACCATATAATCTGTTACGATGAAAAGAGGAAACATCTGAGGAAGTACTTAGTGGATGATAGAAGTGTCATAAATGTAAAGAGGTCTTGTTTTTGTCCTTCTGCCGGGTTTTCTTTTGTCCCAACACCCGCCTTTCTTGGGTTCCGGTTAGGCAGGCACGGGTCAGTTTGGTTAGCTTAGAGTAAACCAAGCAACTCCAGGACTTCGACGAGAGCCATGACACTTAAATTCAAAAGCCAAAGTACCTTTTGAATCTGAAGGCATAATATCTTAGCCAAGTTAGCTCTTCCTGTCTGGCCTGAAATTAATCCCCCAGCTGCGCTGCCCACAGGGCTTGGAGAATTAGGTTCCTCCCGGGTCACTGTTCTAGTCCTGAGGTCAGGGAAACCACACACTTCACAGGCCAGGAATCTTGACTCTGCCTAGCGATTCAGTAATTTGCTGGTGAATAAATGGCAAAGAAATAAAGGGAATAGAAACATCACTGTTTTGCCCTTCGTGTGGAAATGTGTGACTCAGGCAATCATCAACGGACAGAACCCATCCACGGAAAGGTGAGAGGAGCTGAATCCGCCCAAGGTGCCCGGGTGTCACCCACAGTCGCTGGCTGCTGGTCACGGGGAAACAGGCTCCACACACCGTGGAGACGGACAGCTTTCCGCAACTCCTGTGTCCTCTGGAGTTTTTAGGGGGGAAATGGTGAGAGCAGTTTTCTAGGTCAAAGGTTTTCGAAAACTTATTTGAATCAGACAAGGTTGTTTTTTTCTGCAGCTCTTCTGAGAGAGCCTTTACTAAGCTCCCGTGAATGAGAGCATAAAAGAAGCTTATTCTACGTTGCATTTCCCAAACTTCCTTAACCATGAAGCCCTTTCGGAAGGAGCATCTCATGGACTGTCCGTCCGCCGGGTCCAGTGTCCGGGTTCCTGCCTTCCAGCCCTCCGAGCCAGGGCGTGGCGAGGAACTCAGGCCTTGCAACCAGGCGTATGCTCCCACTTTTTAGCTGGCAAGTTATTCAAACCCCCCAGGCCTCAGTTTTTTAATCTATAAAGTGGAACCAATAAGTATCACATCATACACGTTGCTGAGTTTTTGTTAGAATTAAAAGGAATGGTGTCTGTGCAAAGCCTAACACTGTCAACAGTAGATTTCCACTTCCCTGCATCCCCTTAGGACATAAATGTCCAGTTCTGCTTCCCTGCGTCCCCCTTGGGAAGGGCCTGGGCTCCCACCTGCCCTCCTGTCTTTTGCTACTGGGTTGTTTGTTTTTTTATTATTATTATTAGGGAGAGGTTGTACCTTGCACCACCCTTTAATCCTCTGAGCATTATCTACTCTCCTGAAGGACAAAGGTGGAGAGGTTATCTGTGTGGATTTCTGTCCTTGGAGGAAGGTCGGATGGGTCAGAGCCCGCCGGCGGGGTGGTGGGGTGGGGGTGGGGGTGCTCATCTCTGCTTCTCCTGCACGATCATTTGGTTCTGTATATGCGGAAAACCAGGTTGGGGGAAAACCAGGTCCACCCAAAGGGTAGCTCCCAGCTCCGACCCAGGCTTAGCTGGTGGTAGGACCCTGCAGGGGGAGCTGGCCCTGAGCCCTGTGAGGGGCTCTGGGGTAGTGGTTACAGGGGGCCTGGGAAGTCCTCTCTCATCTCCAGCTAACACTGACCTGAAATTCTACCTCTGTGAGGACGCTCTTGAAGACAGTCGGTGTTGTATTGACAGAACAGGAAGCCGTCCTTGGAGGGTCTCCCCCTGGCTAAACACAGGCTGAGTATTGAAAAGAATGACTACAGACAATGGAAACATGCATGCGATTTTGTGAGTTCACGGTTGTCAAGAAAAAACAAAAAGATAGATACACCACAGAATGGGAGATTTTTGTAAATCATACACCTGACAAGCGACTTGTATCTAAAATATTTAAAGAACTTTTAGAACTCAATAATACAAAGAACCCCATTAAATAATAGGCAAAGGATCAGAATAGACATTTCTCTGAAGAAGATGGACAAGTGCTCAATAAACGCATGAAAAGATATTCAACATCATTAGCAATCACGGAAATGATCATCAAAACCATAAAGAGATACCACTTCACACTCTCCAGTATAGCTACAATCCAAAAAATGGAAAATGGTAAGGATGTAGAGAAATATGAACCCCTGTGCACAGCTGGTGGGAAAGGAAAATGGTGCATCTGCTTTGAAAAACAGTCTAGCAGTTCTTTGAATGATTAAACACAGAGTTACCATGTGACCCAGCAATTCCACTCCTAGGTGTACACCCAAGAGAAGTGAAGACATACATCCTCATAAACACTTGTATACGAATGCTCATAGCAGCCCTGTAAATAATAGCAAAAAAGTGAAAACAACTCAGATGTCTAGTTAGCTGTGAGGAGGTAAATATGGAATATCCATAAGATGGAATATTGTCCAGCAATAAAGAGAAATGAAGTTCTGACAGGTGCTACAACATGGACAGATCTTGCAAACACTGCTAAAGTACAAGAAGCCAGACACAAAGGAACACATGTCCTGTGATTCCACTTACGTGAAGAGTAGGCAAATCTGTAGAGACAGTAAGTTGCCTGGTGGCTGCCTCCGGCTGGGAGGGTTGGGGAAACAGAGATGCTAATGGGTCTACGCTCTCCTCTTGGGGTGATGAAAATGGTCCCACATTGGTTGTAGTGATGGTTGCACATCTGTGACTATGCTAGAAACCATGGACTTGTACACTTTTAAGGGATGAATTGTAGGATATGTGAATTATATCCCAATAAAGTTATTTTTTAAAACTTAACAGAAAAAAAAATCTTTAAAAAGATGCACAGAAAAGCAAACAGCAAAAATCCTGAAACCCCTTTGTCATAATCAGTACGCCAACTCTTGGTAATTAAAGGGGAAGAAGCATTTATCTGTATGAACTATTTCAGACAGCCCTAGTCATGAAGGAAAGCTCTTCTTTTCAGAATGAGTCCAGCTAATAAATATGAAGGAATGGCAGAATTAAAAGAACAACAGTCTGTAATCCCAAGTGAAATATTGATTCAGACAAAGATCATCAAGGACTCTAACCCTGTTCAGTAAAGGAACGGGAACTGGGGCTCGCAGGGCAGCAGTGTTATCCCAGGGATTATTTGCTGGTCTGAAAGGGGAAAGTGCAAATTTGCAAGGAGGCATGCAGCTGGACCTACTCAGCATCACAGCTGACTCTTAAGTGCTTCCCGGCAGCACCTGGCCTACAGTATCCCCACCCCCCACCCCGCATCTTGAACCTGAATCCGATTAGGCATGTGGGTCCATCTTCGAGTTCCCAGGAAATGAAGGTGCTAGAGGAACTAGTCAAGGGAAACTAGTGAGGGAGTGACCCAGCTTCTCCAGTAAGTGGAACATTTTAATAGGACAACAGGACAACGGAAGCCCTCTCTTCCCTGGCCTGAGGAAGGAGGACGGTCCAGATCAGCAGTGCCCCGTAGAAGTGTAACAGGAACCACAACCCAAGCTCTGAGTATTTCAGTAGCTACATTAAAAACGTAAAAAGAAACTGATAAAGTTAGTTTTGATAATGCATCTATTTAGCCCAATATATCCAAAATATTATTTCAATATATAATCAATAACATATATCACTGAAATATTTTATTTTCTTCTTTCGTACTGTCTTCAACATCTGGTGTGTATTTTACACTTATAATTAATCTTAATTCAGATGCTAAATTTTCACTGGCAATATTTGATCTGTATTTAAATTTCATAGCATTTACAGTTTAAAAAAGTATATTTACACACCCAAGTTGTTCCAAACATACTGAAAAAATTTCCAAAACTGAACCAAAAAAGAAAAGAAATCATTTTCCTTTAACATTTGCATGTGCATTGACAATTCAAAATTACATCAGTTCAATTTAAATTCACCTACTCTTGTTTCAACTCAGTCGTGTTAACCTTAAGGTCAAAGGTTAGTTATTGCCCGACTTCCCTGGTGGCGCAGTGGTTAAGAATCCGCCTGCCAATGCAGGGGACACGGGTTCGAGCCCTGGTCCGCGAAGATCGCACATGCCACGGAGCAACTAAGCCCATGCGCCACAGCTACTGAGCCTGTGCTCTGGAGCCCGCGAGCCACAACTACTGAACCTATGTGCTGCAACTACTGAAGCCTGCGCCTAGAGCCCGTGCTCCGCAACAAGAGAAGCCACCGCAATGAGAAGCCCGTGCACTGCAACTAGAGAAAGCCTGCGTGCAGCAGCAAAGACCCAACACAGCCAAAAATAAAATGTAAATAAATTAATCTTTTAAAAAAAGGTTAGTTATTGTCTAAATGGAAAAGCATCTCTTTAGTCTGAGGGTAGTTTTTGCAGTTAATTTACATAATGCTGTTTATTACTATTAAAATGTCCTGCCTATGTATTCATGTTAGGAAAGCTTTGTAAAATCATTATTATTGATCTGTAGTCCAAAAATTTCAATTGCAAAAAGTCTAGCTAGGACACAGATGTGAAAAAGTTCACTTTTTTTTAAAGAAATTTTTTTTTATTTATTTGCTTGTGCCGGGTCTTCATTGCAGCATGCAAACTCTTAGTTGCAGCATGCATGTGGGATCGAACCCAGGCCCCCTGCATTGGGAGCGCGGAGTCTTAACCACTGCACCACCAGGGAAGTCCCCCCTAAATTCACATTTTAAGTGAAGTTTTTAAGCTTCAGGTTTAGCTCATTCATATGCAGTGTGATGCTGGGGAGAAAACCCAAATCACACAGCTGTTTGTTGCCTTTGATTACTGAATATCTGGCCAACAGTCCCTTTATTTCAAGAAATCCTTGAACTGGAGGTAAAGTAGGAGTAAAACTCTACCAGTGAGCATTGGCACACATCATTACATTCCTCGTCCTTAATGGGTTCTTTCAACAAAACCATCAAACTGAGGATGGGTTATAGCACTGGCACACATTTAAGGAACAATTAAAAGAAAAACTATTTATGACACCCTTTGCAGTGTCTGCTTCAGAAAACCGGATGCGAATATTTTCAATACGCATCATGCAACGGAACAAAGCAATAAGAGAAACATCAGTGTCATGTTTTTAAATTCCAGGGGCTTCCCTGGTGGCACAGTGGTTGAGAATCCGCCTGCCAATGCAGGGGACACAGGTTCGAGGCCTTGTCCGGGAAGATCCCGCATGCTGTGGAGCAACTAAGCCCGTGGGCCACAACTACTGAGCCCACGTGCCACAACTACTGAAGCCCGTGGGCCTAGAGCCCATGCTCCGCAACAAGAGAAGCCACTGCAATAAGAAGGCCACACATCGCAACGAAGAGTAGCCCCCGCTCACCACAACTAGAGAAAGTCCGCACTCAGCAACGAAGACCCAGTGCAGCCAAAATAAATAAATAAACAATTCCCCAAAATTCCTGATTTCCGCTAACATAGTTGGAGCGCCATCCATTGTGTTAGAAATTACACCCGTTTTTTTCACCTGTAGCTGACGCCCTAAAAGACCCCAAAATGCCCGCCTTGGGCTCTATTTTCCAGGCCACGAATTGGCAACAATTCTTTCTACCTTTGCAAGTCAGCTGCTGGCCTGGTACGTGGCTTCAGCCTTGGACCAGCCCGTGCCATCTTCCTTCATTTCATATCTCATTCCATATTCGACATGTTTAGGTGCGTTTTAGATCCGTTTATTATTATTACCTTTTGATGTTTCGAGCAATTGAAAGATGGGTGTATTCTGAATACATAATATTGGCAACTTGCCACCAATTTTTCATGAATATGAATTTTCTTTATCATAACATGCAGTGCCCACCCTGCTGTGTCAGTTGCTAGTTTCTTCGAGACACATTACAGACCGTTTCCTCTGATGCCCCATCCTGGTTTCTTCCTGTTTTACCTACGGAACACCCCACAAGCTCTGCCAGCTTTCCACAGCGGTGCCTCGTCTCAGGCTGAAGCCAGTGGGCTGGGAGCTTGGATTCTAACGGCTCCAACTAGGCCTCAGTTAACACATCTTCTAAATGGGAACAAGGACACAGATGAAAGTAGCTGGTGGCATTGGGGCATAGTTGAAGTGCATACCCTATCAGTAGAGTCACAAACACTGAAACCCAGGATAAGATCAATCGATTTCTTCAGAAATCTTTCACCCACAAAATGGGTTAAAGTTTGACTGGGTTAAGTCTATTGACTTGACCTCAAAGACACTTCCACATGGGCCATGCCCTGTGGTCTGGATTGCAGTTCTGAGTGGTGAATCTAAAAGCTAATATTTGCTCTGTCCTCATCTGTTATCCTCGGCCTAGGTCTACACTTCAAAAGAGAAGATGCAGCCTTACAGGAGTCTATGCTGATCAAGCAAACGCCAGTGTCCTGGGGTCATTTAGCTGAAGGAGGCGTTGCCTGCAACAGCAATAAGAGTTACTCTGGACGTTTCCACCGAGAGAGAGAGAGAGAGAGAGAGAGAGAGAGAGAGGGAACCTGTGAGGCACCTCTCGTGGTCCCCACGTGTCACGCAGCTCCCCCCTGGGGAGAGAAACAGGACGGCCCCAACTTCACTCCACATTCCCTTCACCGACGCCCCTGAGACAGGACAGGTCCTCACGCAGCTCAGAATAGCCCAGGGTTTGAGCCTGTGGCTTCCAGGTGCCAGAGGGAATGTGCTTTTCTATTTTCACACACGGCTGGTACCGGCTGTGGACCTGAAGTCTTCCAGTGACTTTGGGTGGGGTGGGGAGCGGAAGGGGGAGGTGTTCTCTATCTAGTGACCCCAGATCTTACATGGCCCCCCCCACCCCGCCACCGTCTCTGCGCTGGTCCCCCTCCAGTCCCCATCCGTCCCACGGGTGCTGCCTGAGAGCCCAGGAGATGCCAGGTGGCGCACCTAAGGTTCAGGGAAACTCAGACAGATGAGGACTCTGCTCACATTCCAGCAGAGACAGAGAGACAGACAGACAGACAGACAGACAAGGAGACAAAGAGAACGAATTAATGCGCTTCTGCCAAGCGCCAGGAGGGGCAGGCAGGGTGATGAGACAGAGCAGGACGTGGACAGGGCGGGCTAGGCGGGCCCGCTGCTGCTTTGGGTGGGATCATGGGAGAAAGCCTCTCTGAGAAGCTGAGGCCTGAAGCCCCAGCAGGAGCCGCTAGGGAAGGGTGTCGGGGCAGAGGACATGGCAGAGAGGACCAAACCTCCTTTTGTTAGAGAAACAGCTGGGAGTCGGGGTGAGGGACCGGGCTGGTCGCCCAGCACAGGTGTGTCGTGTCAGCTGGTGTCTCCGCCCCCTGGCACCTTCCACATGGCCTCCGGGGAGGCCTCCCGGACTGGCTGAGTGAGCCCAGCTCCTAGACAGCCCTGTGCGATCAGACGGCCCCCATCAGGCTTCTTCACACAACAGCTGTGGGCTCACGAGCGCCCGTCACCATGGACCCGCCCAGTGTCGTTTCTGCCCAAGGGGCTCGGAGCAAAGGGGACGCGGGGAGCTGAATGCCGCATCCCCTCCAATCCATATGGTGAACCCTAACCCCCGTGTGATGGCATGTGGAGGGGGGCCGCTGGGAGGGGCTTAGGGTTAGACGGGATCATGTGGGGAGGGGCTCTTACAAGATGAAGGGACCAGAGCCTTCTCTGAACCAGGAAGCGGGTCCCCACCAGACACCGAGTGGGCGGGCGCCCCGACCTTAGGCCCCTGGCGCCCTGGACCGTCTGCTGCTTCAGCCCGCAGCCCGAGGAATTCTGCCTGAAGGCTGATGCCTCCGGGATTCAGGGTCCTGCCCAGCTTCCTTAAGGCCTGTGCTGGTGTCAGGGTAGGACAGTGCTGGGGCCGCCCGCGGAGAGGTCAACGTGCGGGGACTGGGGTGTGGCCCCGGCCCAGGTGGTGGGCACTGAGACACCGCAGTTCTGGGGCTTTTCTCTGTCGGGCCCGAGGGGCTGGAGAATGAGGGGCGCAGGTGCTGGTGGGACCCAGTGGGCCATGAGCAACCCGTGTCTTGGCTTTGCCTGTGCCTTTGGGCGCTGCAAGTGGGGAGCGAGGAGAGAGTGTGTCCCCGGGGACACAAATGCAGCTCTATCAAGCCGGTCTGTCAGATGCCACCAGGCTGCATCGCAGGCCAAGAGCTGTCACCGCGTGGTTACCTCTCCTGATGAGCCGGCGGTGGATGAGTGCTCCTGCTACAGTGGGGAGGGAGGAGGCATCCCACGCACAGCTCGCCCAGTGGGGAATATTGATGGGGGACCGGGGACCACACAGTGAGAGCTGCCAGAGGCAGAGAACGCCCGACACAGGCCCGGACGAAAAGAAAGACAGAGTCCCAGCCAGTTCAGATGCTAGTGAGGGAGGGCGTTGGCCGCAGCAGGTGGCCAGGGAGCCACCACGGCTCTGCCAGCAGCCTTGGGGTGAGGGGGTAGAGTGAGCTGTCTCTGGCCGTGCAGCTTCCAGGCCTGCTCTCCGGAAAGTTCTGCAAGGTACTTACTCCTCTATAATAATTCCCTTTCTGCTTAAACTTGCTAAAGTGGATTCTCTTGTTTGTAACTAAGACTCCTGACCAATGTGCTAGAACAGTGCCATCCAGTGGAACTTTCTGCCTTCATGGAAATGTTCGAGAATCTGGGCTGTCCAACCCGGGAGCCCTGGCCTCCTGCGGCCGTGGGGCACTTGAAATGTGGCCGGTGTGGCCACAGAACCGAATTTTGGCTTTTATTTAATTTTAAGCAATTTAAATTTAAATAGACAGCCGTGATGGGAGTGCACCCTGTTGGACGGCACGGAATTATAAACTTAAGGTAGGGTGCGCCTCGAGATTAGCTGAGAACACACCGGCCAAGGTCATGGGGGTCAAATACCAGATAAATAGGCTGGACTTTCTCCAGAAGAAGCAGAGCTGCTGAAGCTTTTCCTTTAACACAGTGAAGGGTTACGGGTGCCACTGTCTGTTGATGGAATTTTAAGCCTCAGCGTGGACAATGGGCTTGGGGGGCAGTGCTGCAGCGGGGAGCCCAGTCAGGAGGTCACTGCGGCTGCCCAGGTGAGCAGAGAGAAGCGGGGATAACGGGAATGAAAGGAAGCCCCGGCTCAGGAGGCGAACCAGCAGGATCTGAAGGTTGATGATGCGGGAAGGGCTGGGGGAGAAGCTCTGGACAAAAGGATGGATCCATCTCTGGATGGATCCTTT
The DNA here is from genome assembly GCF_003031525.2 of Neophocaena asiaeorientalis asiaeorientalis. Taxonomy (NCBI): domain Eukaryota; kingdom Metazoa; phylum Chordata; class Mammalia; order Artiodactyla; family Phocoenidae; genus Neophocaena; species Neophocaena asiaeorientalis. The sequence continues at coordinate 692,481 of NW_020173202.1, forward strand.
GGAAATGGTGTGAGTCAAAGTGTCTCCACTGAGTTCGGGGATCAGGAAGGAGCGGCAAGTTTTGGGAGGCTGGGGTGAAGATGCAGGTTCAGGATTGATGAACCAAGATGAAGTGCTTGGCAAACGTCCGCGTGGCGACGAGCAGCCTGTAGTGGCCAGCAGCTTGGGTGTCCAGCCAGGGTAGGACTTGGTTGTTTTTGGAACTTAGAGCCACGCATGGTATTCTGCTTCTCCAACAGGGCCGATCCATGAAATCACAGGGATGCTTTAAAACTACAGGTATGCTCCAAATCTATTGTCTGAGCATCTCTCCTTGGTGGTTACCAGTCATTGATTCACAGCCATTTTCACCATCAAGGACCTTTTTTGAAATTGGTTTTCCTATAGACCTGTTTTAAGAAAGACTGTCTAATGAAGATGTATTTGTTAAGTAACTTTTCTGCTCCTCTACAGGAGCATTTTAAAAGTGAAAATTTAAAATTTCCCCTACGTGTGAGATAATTAAAGTTAATGTAAACCAACCAAAGCCCAGAGGAGCCTGACGTGTTGCCGTGTAGGTTCCTGGTGTGTAAATCTGTGCTCCTCACACAGCTTTTGGCAACGTTGACATAGATCTCAGACGCCCAGATCTGCCGAGAGCTCAGGCTGGCAGTCCCTGACCGGGTATAAGGAACCAGGGGCAGGACTGGGGACAGCTGCCTTCCCCCCACCGTCCCAGGGAAGCTGCGATCTGGGAGGGGTGCCGGGGAGGGAGGGGACACTTTCAACACTGCACTCTAGTGGCACATTGTGACAATTGCAAACTCACGGAAAGCCCTTGCTCTGTGCCTGAGGCTGTAGTGAAGCTTTGCGGGGAGGAAATGAACTCACGTGACTCTCCCTGCCCTGCAGTACCTGCCCCCCACCGCCAGGTGCTGACCCACCAGTGACGCCTCCTCCGAGCCTGTTTGAATTTGCCCACCGCTGCCCACCTTGTCCTCTGTTTCTCCCACAATGCTCAGTACCGTTTGAGAGCCACATCCTCTGTGTGGTTTGTTTCTTCTGATTCCCCTCACTAGGAAAAAGGCTGATGGAGAGCAGAGAGCTTTGTCTGCTTCCCTGGCGCCTGGCGAAGAGCTGGTGTCAGGAAATGTTTGTGTGAATGAACCAGTAGATCGAGAGCCGTCCGATGGAGAACCTCCCGGACAGTGGCTCAGCTTCCTGGACAGCACTGGACACCCCCTGTGGTGGGCCCTCCCCTTTCAGCGCCTCCATCAGCTGTCAGGAGGCTGAGACCCCCGCCCAGGGGTCACTGCCTTCTCCCATTTCCGCAGGCTGTCCTGGAAGGTTTTGTTGGAGGAAACGGAAGTCTGGAGTCACTAGAACGTTCGGGGGATGTGGGAGCCTGAGTCCCAGCCTGTGAACTGTAGTCTGGGAGGCGTACTGACCTCTGGCTTCCTTTTGTCTAAAATGTCAGGGACAGTCGCTTGTCCGGTTCCTGTGAGGCCAACGTTTATTATTTTATCATTAATCTTCTCAAGGGCTTAGACATTAAACTTTCACTACTGCTCATATCAAAGTCTTTTAGATCGAGTTCTATGTGAGTCTGGGTTTCCTTGGATGCTTTCCAGGTTTCACTGGGGATGTTTTGTAACTAGGCGAGAGTTTACGTTGTTAGCAAAACCTTAGGCTCTAAAAACGTGTTTTAAAGTTATGTGAAGAGCTTAACTCTGCTCTCAATTTCTCTTAAGCAAATCTTTTCTTTAGTCTGAACACTTACTTATTCAACTGTTATTTAGGACTAAAAACAAACCTGATCGATCCAGTTTCCAAGTCCATAAAGAAGCAGGGTTTGAAAGTCTGTGGGTTTTCACGTGTCTCCACGTGATCAAAGTTTCCAATTTCACAATCACCCATCCCTCAGCCCAAAGCAGAACCCAGGAGAGCTGAGATCAGGGGCCAAACTGGCTTCCTATTCCCTCGAGAAAGAAAACCCCGTGTGCTAAAATTTGGGGAAAACACCGAAATGAACAGAACTTGCTGCCAACAGTGACGCTCCGGAGCTCCGGAGTCACAGCTGTGACTGGAGATCGCGGCTTTCCTGCCCGAGCTCGGGTGTGACGAAAACAGCACAGTGAAGGTGGTTTCTCTGCCAAACATTTATTTGATGTCTCTCCTCACCACGGTAAAGGACAAACACGTGCCCACACCGGACGTATGTCGTAAACGAGTGTTCTTGATTTTGGATCCTGAATTATAGCCATTATCAGGGAATCAATGAAATAAAATTCAAAAGTCATGGGCTCAACATTGAAAGGTTGGTAACATCTGCTGCTGAGGAGAACCAGCAAATCTTAAGGATTAGTGCACGTTCTGAATTCCCTTCCTGAATAAAATGGCAAGTCCCCTTGGTCCGCTCTGCTTTTCCCTCAGAGGGCTCGCCACCTTGGCATCTACTGTTTGTGTGCTGTTACTGGTTTGCTTTTTCTCCCCTGCTGGAAGCGTAGCGTCACCAGAGGAGGGCCCTGCCCTGTGGCTGAGGAACCTCTTAGGACGGCGATGGGAGTGTGGTCCAAGCTCAGGAAATGTGTTTCGATTGAGTGAATCTCTGCTATGAGGGATCATCTGTTTAGTCTGAGTTTCCACATGCCAGGGATGAAATGACTGTCACTATGTGAAAGCACTGACAAGCTGAAACGGCTGGGGCGGTTGTCCTCCCATCAGTGGAGGTGCCCTCGACCCTTGTACGGCCAAGGAATCCGAGCCCTGGGATGGGGACGTGTCCACACCACACTGGCAGCAGAGCCCGACCCCAGGCCCAGCCTCTGACTTGGGATCCCGAGTCACAAGCTGCCCTGCCATCTGCCCTCGTACACAAGATTTACTCATTTTACCTAGGAGGTCACAGACAGGATAAAACACCAGGGATTTGGTGGGCGGCATAACTGGGTGACCCGGGGGCTGCCTTGGAAACCAGGAGCCCAGGCTCGAGGCTCCCTTACCCGCACCACGTTTCCAGCATCTTGGGAAGCAAATACGGCCAGTGGTCTGGGTTGGCATTACTCAGGACAAGTGGCAAGTTGGATTTGCAAGTATAGATACAACGCTCTGCATGAAAGGCACCTGGAGGACTAGGTGACATCCTGCAAAAGATGGATGTGTGCGCTTGCGGCTGAGTTAGCGGGACGTCCCCCGAGACACTGCACAGCCGGGGAGACAGGACTGCGCCCCCGTCCCGGGCAAAGGATGGATGTTTGCCTGCAGCCCTTTATAAATGACTGGTGTTTCCCAAGTCGGGCCCCAGCTGTCACACAGCCCTCTGGGCAACCCTCGGCCTGGGCCACACTCCACCACCCCCGTGAGACCGGGGGGGCCCGGGGACTGACACACACGGGGTCTCGCTGTTTGCTATGGGGGTGGCTGGGCTCTGACCCGGAGTCTCGTGTCTCGGTCCGGCATCCACGAGACTGCGGCAGGTAACTTGTCAGCTTCTGAGAAAGCAAAGCCCCAAAGCGACACATTTCCTGAATCTCATCCCCCTGTGAACCACACACAGGCTGAAACGTGTGGCCAGATCTTCGCTGGCCCGGCAGACAGAGTGACGGGCCCCGCAAAGATGTCACGTGCTGGTCCCGGGGCAAAGGGGAGCTGAGGTGGCAGGGGCAATTCAGGGCGCTAACCAGCTGGCCTTACAGAAGGGAGCGTGTCCTGGGTGCTCCAGGTGGGTGACAGATGTGAGGACCGTAGCTTCGGCCCCTGCGGCTGGCTCTGAGGCTGGAGGGACACTGGGAAAGGGCTGGAAAGGTCTCCCCTGGAGCCCCCAGAAGGAATGCAGCCCTGCCCACACCCTGATTTCACCCCATGGGACCCATCTCGGACTTGTGACCTCCACAGTGGCAATAAAAGATAACGCACGTCGGATGGAAGAGATGCTTTCTCCAATTCAATCTCTTCCAGTTGGCGTTTCCTGAGCACGCTCTGGGGCAGCAGGAGAAAGAATTCCTTGGGCGTTATCGTTGGCCCTGAAATTCAGCGCTCCACCTGCAGCACCGTGAGGCTGTAGGATCTTGGGAAGATCCCTCAGCTGCTGGGGAAGCAGCCCCAAAACGATGGCAGAGATGTGTGCGTGGGGGGGTCCCACCGGCTGACACACGCAGGTTAGGAGCTGACCAAGAGGGAAGAAGAAATTAGGTTGCAGAGCTCACGACCGACAGCGTAGCTTCTTGTTTTATTACTGTACGAAGAAAAGCTGGGCGTGAGGTGGCAGGTGGCACACCCGCGAGAGACCGTGGGTATGGCGCCCAGCAGCCCACCCAGGCCACCTGCTTCACTACCAACATGACCACCCCGTCTCCTGCCGGGCTGCACGGGGAGCGGACGCACACACACGTGCTCACATGGGCTCACACGTGCAAACGCACACACACGCGCATCACACAACGCACTTGGGCACGCGCTTACACACCCACGCGTGCACGCACACGCGGCCCCGTGCGCGCACAGCTCTCAGGGTGGGGGACGGCCGTGCCGCCCGCCCCCACGAAGAGGCCAGCTGGTGGCAGCAGAGGCGGGAGCAGCCGGAAGGCGGTGCAAGGGGAGGGGGAGGGCCTGGTAAGAAGCTCACCTGCAGACTGTTACTCGTGACGGTATAGAAAGTCCAATATCACAGTTATGCTAGAAAAATATTACACTTCATAAAACCCATGTTTATTTAAAAAATCTATTCAGAAAGTCTGGAAAGCGTAATAAATATCGTAGAGTGGCCGCCCATCTCCAACATAAAATATAAAGCGTGAACACGAGAGTCCCCTGTAAACACGGACGCGGGCAGGGACACAGAGTGCTGGCGGTGTCCTCAGGGGACCGCGGGCTCGGCTGCAGCTGGCGGGTCCCTTCCCGGTGACGCCCTGAGCCTGCGGGTGGCTTCTCCTCGTCACTCAGGGCCTGCGGCGTCCTTTCCATTCTAGAATCCCACGGCTCTCGGAGCGGTGAGGGCCACCAAACCACGTGGGAGAGGACGAGTGCAGATCAGATCCCTCCTGTGCTGGAGGCACCCAGTGAAGCAAGGCCACCACCCCAGAGCAGAGCTGGGTCACGCCACTAGTGAGCAGGGCTGGCTCGCATCGGAGCCGTGGCCACTCGAGCCCTGACAGCCGTCCGCGCAGCAACACACACGCGGGTAGTCTGAAATCACGCCCCACTGCCCCTGGGAAACAAGTGAAACCTCACTCTTGCCCAGTGTGATGTGGGGGGCAGCACTGGGAGAAGCTCTCCCTCCGGGGGGCGTCAGGTGTTTCTCTTAAAGTGGGCAGGCGCCGGGGTGGATGGGACTACAGTGGGTGCCACGGAGGGGGACTGGCAGGGCCAAAGGCCTGAGACCCCGGGCTCCGGTTTATCACAACCAAGTCTGGTTCTGGTGATCCAGAGGGGGTCTGACTCTACAGGAGGGCAGGGCAGCCAGTTAACTTGCTGGGCTGTCACACCACGTGTGCAAATCCCGCAAGGCCTTGCGTGAATGGTGGAGGTGCCCCGAATAACGTGGTGACGGCACCTTCATTCACATACCGACTGCCGGTTAGGAAGCCCAGCCACTGGCTACTTGAGACTTAAGCCAGTTCAATCAAACACAGGCTCTCAGCTTCTCTAGGCTGCCTCTCTGCAGAAGGGTGTCAAGTACCACTTTGTTTTGCAGAAGGGCGAGGGAGTGGAGGTATCTCAGGGCATTTGAGTTGGTTCAGGAGAGAGTGGGGAAGAGCCGGGGTGCCCCTGCCACGGGCGGGGTCTGGTGCGGGGCGAGTCCTGGGGTCCCCGTGGGGCTCTGAACGGTCAGAACTAAGGCTGCACACGTAAGGGGGCTGGTGTGACACCCA
>NW_020173202.1:698430-828825 GCF_003031525.2 Neophocaena asiaeorientalis asiaeorientalis
GTCCCCTTCCATCGCAACACACGGACTTCAAGCAAACCAGCAATGTGCCAACAAGCCCAGGACAGAGGCCCAGGCGGCTGATGGACCGGCCGTTGCCTGTGCGGCAAACACAAGATACAAGGACCACTGTTGATTTCTGGGAGGGCAAAATCTGTGAGCTGGGGCCACCCAGGTTTTCCTAAGTTTCTAATAGCAGACAAAATAGTTCTGACCTAAAACAAAACTCTTGTGGGTGGAAGTCTTTTGAGCCTTGTGAAAAAGCACTTTCTATTGAGAAATATGCCAAGTGCCCAAGAGGGCTTTGTGGGAAAACAGGTACATGAATCTGTCCCCACCTTTTTATTCCTTGTGGTTCTGAGGGAAAAAAAAAAAAAAAAAAGGCTCACGGGATAATTAAAGCTTCTGCGATACGTTTATATTTTCAGGTCTGAAAACCATTAGACCAAGCTAGGGAGCTAATTTTTAGAAGGCGGCATTGTTTTTGTTTTTGTCGGTCGAGTTGGGTACCAGAGTGAGTTAAAATGGAGGGACTTTCAGAAATTGTCTTCTTGGTGAAAACCCGGCTGAGACCAACAGGTGCCCCCCTCCCCCCGAGGGCAGGGGGTGCCGAGTGATGCTGCCCAGTCACAGCACGGTGGGCAAGGGCCCTCCAGTCAGCCGGCCGGCGGCCCCCTGGTTTGGGGCCGGCTGGGAGGACACAGGCCTCTGTCCTCCAAGCCCCGGCGGTGGCTCGCCCTGCATCACACCCACTCCTGTGTTCACACGCCCCGGGGGAAACATTAAATATCCCTGACATGTCAGGTGAGCACAGACCTGTGCAACAGCAACACAAAGCATGACACAAAAGCGCAGCTTCCACAAAGGGCACCGCTGCTCTCAGCAACACATCCTCTGCTCCCCTCTGGCCCCGGGCAGGGGGCAGGGTCTCCAGGGGAACCGAGAAGGGACTGATGGGAGGCAACCCAACTGAGGGTTCCCACGGGCCACAGGGTTTCCATGAAAGGGGAAAGCCAGCACTCAGGGAAGCCCAGGCCCTCTCGGAAGCTCGGGGCGGCCGCGGCGACCCTTGAGCCGGGACAGGAGTGTGAAGAAGCCGCTCCTGCAGACCCCGGTCCTCAGGAGAACGCGAAAACATGGGCACAAGTTGGGTAGGCTCCCTCCCGGGGACGCGAGCGATTCTTGTGAAACGTGGCCACCGAGGCGAAGTTGCTGCTCCCGGGGCCGGGGTGGCCTCGCCCCATCAGATCTGCAACGGGAGAGAACATGGGGGCCTCAGTCCCAAGTGGGGGGCAATGAGACGAGGGCTCTTTGGATCATCTGGAGGGACCAGGCATCTGCTCCTAGGTGCCCTGTGCCCACCGGTCACTCAGCCGTGGGCAAGGGCAGAGGCGCAGAAGCCGGGCCCCCAGGGCTCTGCCGTTAACTGTCACCTTCGCACCGTGACACCCGGGCTGTGTGTGCCAGAAATCAGACCAGGTCACTGACTTTATAACTGGAAAACACATGTCTCCATGGAAACACAAGCCATGACTGTGCAAGACCCACGGGCTGGAGGAGCCTCCAGGCACTCGGCACGGTCCGCAGTGGAAGGACTCCGTCTGGTTGGCTGGGGGTGGAGATGGCAAGGTCAGCACAGCCAGGCGTCGGGAGGTCACCCGCCTGGATCCTCTCCGGCTGCCCGAGAAGGTGCAGGATGAGCGGGCGCCGGGCTCGGCTACAGCCGCGTAGACGTGAGTCTCTTCATGCCCCGGCGCTGGGCCAGGCTGGAGGACAACACGGGCTCCAGCCGCGGGGCCTGGGGGGCTCTGTTCAGAGCGAAGTAGGTGGCGGCCATCGCTCCCTGCAACACAAGCGAGCGGCGGTGACGCTGTGCTGGCCCCCGACCCGGCCTGGGCCTCGCTGAGCCTGGGCTACGGGAGGCCTTCCTTCAGGGCCACGGAGCACCGGCTCTCAAACATCAGGGTGTTGCTCTGATTGCCGTGTCCACCCGCCCCCCCGACCCCATCTGTGAACCGTGCGGTGACTGGGGGTAGACGCTCTGGGCTCCCGGGGAGCCCCGGGGTGAGGTTCTCCCGGCCCCCGATCCGCTCTGCGGCTGCTGGGTCCCTGGGGTGCCCTCCTGGCAATGGCACCCCAGCTCTGCCAATCTTGAGGATCCGGGACCAACCTGGGTGACTGGGCCCCTCCTGGAGCAGCTCTAAACCCTCGGGTGGTCTTGAACGGGCGGCTCCCAGCAGGAGAACCCCAGCCGTGCACACCTCCCAGAAGAGGGGCCACCCCTTCTTTGTTAACAGAAGTTGTCACTTACTCAGAGTCTGGCATGTGACTGCACGTATGGGATGAACCAAGTAACCATAAATACACCTGGGATGCCTATCTGGGCCTGTTGCGGGTTCCCTTCCGGCACCCCGTGACCCCTGGGGTTAGCTGTGAGGGTATCGGGGCGGCTCTCCGGAATCCCCGCTCCCACCATTCTGCCGTGGGGACCAGCGGTCGGTACCTTCACCAAGTGGACGTCCTGTCTGCGGAGCTGGTTTGGGGACAGGTACTCTCTGTTCACAATCCACGGGTGTCTGAGGACTTGGACTGCTGTCAGGCGCTGCTGAGGATCCACGTGGAGCATCTTGGACACGACATCCTGTGGGGGGAGGGCAGTGGGTGCCGCTGCTTCTCAGGGGCTCCCAGCCAAAGTCCTCCCCTGCTCACGGCGACACCCAGCCACCATGCTGACAGTGAAGCTCCGGGCCTGGGGCCGAACGTTTACCCCCAGGTTTATACACATGTGAATTTTTTTAAAGTTTTAACCCTCGTCAATTTGGTGGATCACCCCAGGTTCATACAGTATTAAAGATTTTATGTCTGAAGAGAAATCAAATGTGGAAACGTTCAATAGCAGGTGTAAGTTACTGAAACATCATTTGAGTAAAAACGATAATCTTCCAACGGGAGAAGTTGAAATAATGACTATCCCACAGGCATAAACCAATCCTAACAATGTCCTCAGTTACATTTTAGCACATATAATAAACATTACTATCCTCAAATCCACAAATATTTGCTGCAAATAATCACCAACTGTGGAATTAATAATCTGCTGCTCTTACTTGTGTCCAAAGGGGCTCATGTTCCATAGAGGTGATTTTCTTATTTGAGTTGGTTCGTTTTTTGTTTTTTTTTTTTGCGGTACGCGGGCCTCTCACTGCTGTGGCCTCTCCCGTTGCGGAGCACAGGCTCCGGACGCGCAGGCTCAGCGGCCATGGCTCACGGGCCCAGCCGCTCCGCGGCATGTGGGATCTTCCCGGACCGGGGCACGAACCCGCGTCCCCCGCATCGGCAGGCGGACTCTCAACCGCTGCGCCACCAGGGAAGCCCTGATTTTCTTATTTGATTGTAACGTAATAGCAACAAAAGCTCCTACAATGGGTTTAAAGACTGAGCTCCACTTTAGATGTACATGTGGCAATACATGCAAACGTGCGTACCTACGTATACACACACGTACAATCAGAACTCTGAGTTGCATCTGCATGGCTGTCCTTGGGGGAAAGAGGGTGAATATCACATCCCTGTTTTGTAGGTGAAGACGTGACGTGTATAGTTATTCACTAAGTGCCCAAGGAAGAGCCTTGGCGAGAATCTGTGCTTTTCTGCTAGCCTCCTCTCCTTCCTTTACTGTTGCCATCACATTCCAAAATGAAATGAAATCAATTAGAGTATCTGTTTAATGTGAAGTTGCATCACTCAACAGAATTTGTGGTCACCAACCGCAACAAAGAAATATTATACTCTAATAAAATATCCTTCTTCTACAGAGAAACACAAGGCCTTTTGATATTTGATAACATTAATCTTGGTAACTTCTTGAAACAAATATCTCCTGGAAGGACTGTTCTCCCCATTTCCATGTGTGGAAAATGAAAGCAGGGAGACCTTTATTGACTTGATCAAGACCTCACAGTAGGGAATTCCCTGGTGGTCCAGTGGTTAGGACTCCGCACTGTCACTGCCAAGGGCAGGGGTTCAGTCTCTGGTTGGGGAGCAAAGATCCTGCAAGCTGCGTGGCAAGGCCAAAAAAAAAAAAAAACTCACAGTAAAGCAGTGTGTTTTTATACAAGGCATGCAGGAGGCGGATAAAGTATTATAAAAACATACAAATCCATAGGCTTTGCCTCTTTTTGGAGGATTGGAGGTTTTGTTGTGTGGCGAGCACAGAGGGGGGAAAGGCACAGGGGAACGAGCGAGGGGAAGATATGGCAGGGAAGGAGCAGGGAGAAGCCGGCAAAAGGTCCTGGGAGGTAGCGAAGCCCTCTCCCTGCAGCTGTAACCTGTAACGTGTCCTGTACCTGACGAACTCCTTTCCTGCCACCTTTTCCCTGCCCCCCACTCCTGTTTGAAATCACCTCTCAAAGAAACCACCAGCACCCAAGTCCTGGTCTGTGGCTCTACTGTGGGAACCGGAACCAAGACAACTCCCATACCCATTCAGAACAGAGTGGATGGAAGGAGCAATGCGGGTGTCAGGGTGCGACACAGGGGAGGTGCTCACTAAATGCCGGCTGCCATTACCTCCACCATCACCTCCACCATCTCCTCCACCATGACCTTCACCATCTCCTCCACCATGACCTCCACCATCTCCTCCACCATGACCTCCACCATGACCTTCACTGTCTCCTCCACTATCTCCTCCACCATGACCTCCACCATGACCTTCACCGTCTCCTCCACCATGACCTCCACTATCTCCTCCACCATGACCTTCACATCACCTCCACCACTTCCTCCACCATGACCTTCACCACCACATCCACCATCTCCTCCACCATGACCTTCACCATCACCTCCACCACTTCCTCCACCATGACCTTCACCATTCCCATCATCTCCACCATGACCTTCACCAGCACATCCACCATCTCCTCCACCATGACCTTCACCATCACCTCCACCACTTCCCCCACCATGACCTTCACCATTCCCATGATCTCCACCATGACCTTCACCACCACATCCACCATCTCTTCCACCATGACCTTCACCATCACATCCACCATCACCTCCATCGTCTCCTCTGCCATCTCCACCATCCTCTTCACCACCTTCATCACCTCCATCATCTCCTCCACCATCACTGTATGAGGTCACACAGAGACGGTAATGGCAGAGCTGGAATCAGAACCCCAGAATTTCTCCTCCTGTGGTCATTTTATAGAAACACAGGAAATAGACTGTTGATGCTGTTTCTTACCGTGGTTGGACTATAATTTACTATTTGATTAGAGAGGAACTCCAAGTCTGATGGACAGAGAGACAGGGCTGGTCACAAATGGTGCAGATGCAGGGAAGCCCCAATTCAAAGTATTTTTTAATAACAGAAATGCACCCCCGTACCAGAGTTTTACTTGATCAGTCTGTGAGCACTCAGGGCTATCATTCTGCAACATCCCTAAAAGTGTGATGGTTAGTTTTCTGTGTCAACTTGGTTAGGCCATGGTACCCAGTGTTTGGTCAAACACCTGTCTGTTTTATAATAATTATAAATGGAGTACAATCTTTAAAACTTGTGAATCACCATGCTGTACACCTGCAACTTACATAATGAACCATACTTCAATGAAAAAAAAGAAAAACAAAACAAAAGACACTCGTCTAGAGAACTCCCTGGTGGTCCAGTGGTTAGGACTCTGCCCTTTCACTGCCGAGGGTGCAGGTTCGATTCCTGGTTGGGGAAGTAAGATCCCCCAGGCCGTGTGGTGAGGCCAACCCCCCCACCCCAAAAAAAAAAGAACCAATAGTGATCTAGATGTTTCTGTGAAGGTGACATTAACAATTAAATCTGTCAACTTCTCCATAATGTGCGTGGGCCTCATCCAATCAGTTGAAGGTCTTAAGTGAAAAAAGACTGAAGTCCCCGAGGAAAAGGGAATTCTGCCAGAAGACGGCCTTTGGACTAGAGCCGCAACATCTACTCTTTCCTGAGTCTCCAGGCTTCTGGCCTGCCCTGTAGATTTTGGACTTGCCTCCACAATTCCATAAAAATAAATAGCTCATCCTCTGTCTTAGTCTCTCTCTGTCTCTGTCTCTATACATACACATCCTATTGGTTCTGTATCTCTGGAGAACCCTAATACACCAAGGCTGTAGAAAATGTGAAAAGTGCGATGAAATATTTTTGCAAAATTTCTTTTTTTTAGCTGTGTGTCTTAAAAAAATCTATGAGTATAAAATATCTGTATGATTTACACGAAAAGTATCCTCTAGTATTCTCAAAGATAAAATGGTTACTGCAGAATCTCCATACCTAAGAAGAGCACTGGGTAATGTACTCACCTTTGCCGCATCAGATATGGAATCCCAGTTTCCCCCGGAAAGGGCGTACTTCCCGCTGCCAATCCTTGCCAAGATATCCTCAGGGGTATCATCTGGTCCGTTTGCAAAAGGGGTAAATCTGTGTGATGAGAGAATTTGTGGTAATGAGCTTCCATTTTACAATCTAAGATAAAGTTCATTTCGCCTCTTTGTTGTAAAAAGAATAATATTTTCTTTCCCATCATGCCCCAAATCCAGGATTCAGGGTAAAGTGTAACTTATATCTTACTGCTGTGTCTCTTTTCCTTACTCGGCCAGTGAAGAAAGTTCTGTGGACCCAAGGATGAGCCTTTCTGGACCGTTTCTGGCTTCCCTGGTGACAGTGTGGTATATAGTGGATGGGAGCCTGGGATTTGAAGTCTGAGAGACCCACGGTCGATCTATTACCAACTCTGGCTTCTCTGACGAATGAATTTTTTGAACCTCAATTGCAACATGGGCAGAATAATACACTCGCGGGTACGCACAGACACACACAAAACGCAAACGGTTCTTGCCCTACTGTAAGGGTGTGACAGATGTTCATTGTCACCCCTTCACACAAACCAGGGTGGGTCAGTGTAGCCTCCCCAGAAAGAAAATTATATGTAATCCTAACGCACTTCCTTCAGTGGCAGGGTTTGTACTCCTAGTTTATGTATTGGCAAAGTAAGCACCAGAAGAAACACAAAGTGTGGCATTGGGAAGAAACTGCAGGGCCTCCTTTGCTATTGCAGCCCTCAGGGCACGGCCCCAGGCTCGCCGGGGCTCCCCCCTCCACTGCGACACTAGTCACTGATTGACTAGGAAATAGCTCACTGAAGCCACGCAAAAAGCAGGGCATTCTCAGTCACTCCTGTGATTCACCCGGGAGCAGAGCTAGTGAGGGTGAATCCATGACCCCAGAGCCTGGGCTGCCTGCCTCTTCGAGACGCGGCTGCCTCCTGGCTCGAGAAGATGTCTGTAAGGAAAGATGCCGTGACCTCTGTGCAGAGGATGCATGGTGCAGAGGCGAGAACGTGGACCCGCGGTCAGAGGCTTGGGTTTTTGTTGATGAGCTGGGCTGAGCTGTGGAGCCCCAGTTCCCTAATTCCAGAGACACACTTGAACGACAAGGCATGACTTTCTGCCCTTGCTCTCTGGTTGTCCTGCAGGGGCCTCGGGAGACTGAACTCAAGGTCTGTAGGTATGGGCCCACACCCGTGCACGGGGACAGGCCCACAAGGGCCAGCAGCCTCGGCTGGGGCGCCCTGAGCGCCGACACCCACGTGAGGGTTTGCGTTACCCCGCCAGCATGGTGTACAGCAGGATCCCCAGACTCCAGATGTCACAAGCCGCGTCATAGCCTTGCCGCTTCAGGACCTGCCAGGGGAAAAGCAGACGACGGATGAGCACTTGGCAGGGAAAATTCAAGGTCACAGCATGTTGCTGTGATGGATCCATAATGCCGGCGGGGGTCGGGGGGATGGCTGGGGATGCGGGGTGACTTCAGTGGAACTGTTGCTTACCGCCGCAAAGCCGACCCTAATTCCTTGCAGTAGGATTCCCCAAAGACCCGCGCACACAGGGAGCCCTGGCTCTTGCCAGATACACGACAGACTGAAGAGGAAACAGTTAATTTTTAAGGGAGAAGAATTTTGGGAGTTCCCCGGTGGCCTAGTGGTTAGGATTCCGGGCTTTCACTGCGGTGGCCCAGGTTCAATCCTTGGTCGGGGAACTGAGATCCTGCAAGCCGTGCGGTGCGGCAAAAACCAAAACCAAACAAAACCAAAACAAAACAGAAGAATTTTTTTTACTCTGATAAAATATACTTAGCATAACATTTCCCATCTTTGCCGTTTTTAGGCGTACGGTTGAGTGATACTAGGTACATTCATACTGCTGGGCAGCTGTCAGCATCACCCATCCCCACAACTCTTTTCCTTTTGCAAAACTGAAGCTCTGTCTCCGTGAAACAACAACTCCCCCTCCCCTCCCCCCAGCCCCTGGGAACTACCATTTAACTTTCTGTCTCTATGAATTTGCCAACTCTAGGTCCCTCATGTAAGAGGAGTCACAAAATTGTCCTTTTCTTCCTGGCGTGTCACGCTCAACCCAGTGTCCTCAAGGTTCATCCCTGCTGTGGCGGAGGACAGGATTTCCCTCTTTCTTAAGGCTAATATTCCACTGTACCGTCCATCCATCGATGGACACGTGGGTTGTTTCCACCTTTTCGCCGCTGTGAACACGGGTGGACAGATATCCTTTCTTGCCTCTGCTTTCAACCCTTCTGGGTTTGTACCCAGAGGTGGAGTTGCTTGGTCACCTGGTAGCTCTGTGTTTGAGTTTCCGAGGACTAGTTAACACGGGAGAGTGTTCGTGTCCCGGGGTTACACGCTTCAGGGGAGGGCAATCCTCTGGGACGTTTACGGTTGAGTAACAATAAAGAAAGCAGCACAGGCACGCCGGGCGACTGCAGGTCCCTGGACTGACGTTGAACGTGAAGTCAGGAGAGCCGGGATCTTTGCACCTCAGGCGTGGTGCCTGCAGCACGGCAGGTCACCGAGGCGTGTGAAAACACCAAGCATTCGGTGTCGAAGCCCTTGCCCGTGTTCACTAGCTGAGTGATCTTCAGTCCCTTCAACACATGGGGTCTGTTTTTCTTTTAACCTGTGAGCTGTTTGTGGCTAACAGTATCTACCCTGCCCACTCTATGTGGTATAGGCGGATAAAAGCAAAAAATACTGGTAAAAGTGCTCGGTAAATGGTGAAGTAATATACCAACGTGAGGTAGTCTCTAATCACTAAAACCAATACTATTAACATTAGTAGCCATCAAATAAGGCAATAATATCGCTCAAATAGAACCAGATTGTTCTTAAAGGGGCTACGGGTGGCATCTGGACAGCCTAATGATGGCCCCAGCTGCGTATCCATCCGCATCCTGGCAGGCACGTGGACATCCTCCTCGTGGACCACTGGCCGTGGTCACCTCGTGGACCCCACCTGGGTCACTCCTCAGCTCACAGACTGGCCACTAGGGGCCAGCATGCCTCTCTCTTAGGACTTTCTGTACTTGTCACTGCACCCACCAGGGCCACCCTGGAGCAGCTTCACCAACCACCAGAGGGATCCACGCAGAACCTAACGTCTGTTTTCGTTCCTGACCTCCCCCCCCCACCCCACCCCCATCAGCAACGTCAGCCTCTTCTGTTTCCAGCTCTGCTCTCACCAGCATCTTGGGTTTGGTTGCTTTTCTAAAAAGCAAGAAACTGGATTTGTCTCCACAAACACATCAAGGAGTTCAGGACCTACCGGAAATGATCCCCAGGAGCCAAAAGCGGGATTCACGTGCGTTCTCGTCCGCAAATCTCGGCGGAACCCCAGCGTTCGGTCCCATAGCACCTGACTCGCCCCTGGAGCTTTGGGAAACAACCTAGATCAAGAGCTCTGGCACCAAGTCCACGCACGTGCGCTCTCTCCTGGCGCAGCTGCTGGGTAGATTTCTGATCCCAGGTGACCCACTGGCTCCCTGCCCGGTTGTAGGAGAGACGGACGCATTATTTCTCACCGCAACTCCTAACAGACAGGCAGATTTGATTGAAATCGTCTAGAGCACAGTGACAATTCCACGTGCAAACCTCACCATTACGAATTTTACGAATAGGAAATAAAATGATAAAATAACTGTGTTTGAGCAAAAAGAGACCGAAGCTTCTCATTTCTGCCCTCTAGAATTACTGCTGACGCCAATACACCAAACCGCGCGTGACTCTGAAAGTAGGAAAGGGCCGTCTTCCCGCTGGCTCAGTGGCCCTCTCACCTCCGGGGCAACGAAGTTGGCTGTGTAGCAGGGGGTCATCAGCAGCCCGTTCTCAGCTCGCAGCTGCTTGGCAAACCCGAAGTCACAGATCCGGATGGACTCGGGGTTTCCAGACTCGTCCATATACAGAATATTGCTTGGCTTCAGGTCTCGATGAACGACCTAGAGAGGCAGGAGGGATTACGCCGGAGCTGGGGCCCAGGCTGGAGCAGGGGGCAGAAGCGGGGACGCACTCAGGAGATAAGGGCTTATGTGGAGTCGTTTATTCTGGGCAGGTCCTGAGGCAGGAAGCAGTCGGCTGGGATGCTCTGATCTCTGTAGGTCCTCCCCCCTCTCTTTGTCTCACACTGACACTCAACAATCGAGGACCCCACCTAAGCCCCTCGGATGGTCAGTGAGTATTTGGATGAAGAGATAAGTAAGCATGTACCCAAGATCAGGGAGGCCCGCTGGGGCCATCACACAGACACTGGTGGTGAGCTCAGTAACACGGATGGAAGATTTCTAAAGATAAACATCTGTTGTGATGCCACGTTCCAGCGGGCAGGTGTCGGGCACCCCAGCGGGTGATGAAGACAAGGAGCCTCTGTCATGTGCACATGGCCAGTGGACAGAAATCTGAGAGCCGCATCTGTGCGGAGTGAGCCGCACGGCGCTCTGAGCACCAAGGACGGGGCCAGAGGCGCCTCAAAGCACAGTGGCTATTTAGGGCACACAGCGGTTTCTTCTGAAGGGGACAGAGGCCGATTGTAAGAACATGTGGTGTGTCTGCATGTGGCTTGGGGCCCACGTGTCTCATTGTCCTGCTAATACCCAGGGAGAGGACAGAGAAGGGAGATTAAAGGGCCACGGCCGGCAGCCGGCTTACGGGGGCTCCGATGGCCGGGAGACAGAAGACTTCGATTCCAGGTCTATTGCCCCCCCTCGTGCAACAGAAGCCAATCTGCAAAACCGTCATCTGCAGGGCTGCTGCTACAGTCTGACCGTCCTGGGAAATGACCATCGTGTGGCCCTGGAGGAATGTCCTGGTCAGACGGGGCTGCATTTTAAAAGCTGACCGCCACACGTGCACGGCTGGCCAGGGAAGCACCGCTGCTTCCTGGGAGGTGCTGAGAACGTGGGGGTCCGGGGCTGAGGGCAAGGGGTCTAGAAGCATGGTGCTGGCTTAGAACCCGGCTGTGCATGCAGCTTTGGGCGCGATCCTCAACCCTTCTGCACTCTGGTCTCCTCATCTGTGAAATGGGTGTGATCCAGAGTCTAGAACTGCCCAGACGAAGAGCTTAGCGCAGCACCTGGAAGCCTCAGCGGTCGCTGTCGTTTTCCCACCATACTCCTTGGCATTGGTGGAGGAATTCAATTCTAAACAGGGCAACCGAGGAACATTCCAAATTTCCCTTTATCAAGCCCAAACTACCTTTTTGCTATACCTGGTCTCGGGGAGTTTAATTTCTTGACCTAGCTCCTGGACACACAGCGTGTGTGTCTAAAATCATTTAGACCCAAGAGGGACGGTTGTGATTCACAAGGAAGACGAGGACACCTGAGTTCCCAGCTCTTGAGCCCGTGGCCTCTGAGTGCCCCCGGGTTCCGCTCTTCCTCTGTCCTCCCCGCGGGGCTGCCTGGGGGCGTGGCCTTACCCCCTGGGAGTGGAGGTAGTCCATGGTCTTGGTGATGGTGCACAGCACGTCGCTGGCCTCCCGCTCCGAGAAGTACCTCTGCCGCAGGATACGGTCCAGCAGCTCCCCACCCCGCATCAGCTCCATCACCAGGTACACGAACTTCCCGTCGTCGTAGACCTGGGGGTGGGGCAGGAGAACACACAGGCCTCAGGGACCTCGCGGTCACCCTCGCGGGCCTGCTGGCCACTGGGAAGGAGGGGCCACCCCGGCAGGGGCAGGGGGCGTGTCAGTGCGTAGAGCCTGGAGTCCCAGCGCTCCGCTTGGAGCGGACACAAGACTTCTGTAGAAAATGAGTGAGGATTTTCTAGTCATGCCAGACGAGGCTCTTCTTGGGGAAAAAAACCGCTTTAATGATCTGCTGCTGGGCAGGGCATGGGTCAGCAGCGTGAGAGCTGCATGGATGGATTTAGCTACAGTGAACCCTGGTACTGCCCCGCCTCCGGGACAGCGATGTTCAGAGACGGACAACGCGATGCTGGCCCAGCCCCAAGTGGCAGCGTTCTCCAGGGCCGCGCCTCTCAAACCTTACCAAGCAGGTGGTTGGTGGGGAGCCTGACCGCGGGGGCCCTCTACGCTGCTGTGCTCTGTGCGGGGGACAAGCCCTGGGAGTCCGGGAGGAGAGGAGACAGGAGGGCTGGTCTGCTCTTATTTCAGAAAAGCAGTAGATGAAGAGAGCTTTAGTCATACTAGCGTTAATCTCCTGAACGTAAACGACAAACCAAGCCAACAAGCTCTGGGTCTCTGTCAGGCCGATGGCCCAGCAGAGGGGCCGCCCAAGTGCTGAGAAGAACCAGAGAGAGACGGAGCAAAGCACCTGAATACGGTGACTTTCTAGCTTCCAAGCCAGTGATTTCAGAACAAATCACTAAAACAATCTGGCTGGCACAGAGCTCAGTAAAGGACGTAAAGTTCATCTTGTTGTATTTATTTCTGAGTTTATGAGCAAAGGCTCTGCTTTCAAGCATGTGCCCAGGGTGACATCACTCATCCCGAACACAGTCAGAGCTCTTCGGGAGTTTTCAAATTCGCTGATTTCTGTTTGCGGATCTTCACATACACACGGCAAAGGCCAGAGCAAGGGGACTGATCTCGTGCAGGGGAGCTGACTGTGACCCGCAGGGATGCAGCACTTTACGCTTTGCTCACACAAGGCCTGTTTCACGCTTTCCTCAGAACTGAATTGGCATCTGGAAGGCCTCTTACTCCAGGCATTTATGGGGCCCAGAGGAAACTGAGGTGGCCCCAGTATTTTGAGGTTTTGGGTTCACGACGCTGGGATCACTCTGGAGTTGGAGAGGAAGACAAGGCTCTCTCCCCTGCCTGACCCCAGAGGCCCAGCCCTAGGCCCCTATGGATGCTGCCAGGTGCATCCAACTGGCTCCAGTGTGACTGGTCCCTGCTCCCTTCCCCTCTTTCAGGGACAAGGGCCACAGATCGCTCAGTCGGGAAAGCGAAGGGAGCTGGGAGGGGCTCCGGGTCTGGAGTCTCAGAGCTGGAGCCCAGCTCATGGGCCCCACGCTCTCCACGACAGCGAGGTGAAACACACCTGGATTAGAGTCCACACCAGCTCTCTCTCCTCTTTCACACGTGCGCGTTCTGTGATTTGGGAGGTGCGCGGTGCCGTCAATGGGGTGTGAATAAACGGCCCGGCAGGTCGGGCTACCCAGCTGCCGGGTGACCCCGAGCTGTCCGGGCAGCAGCCCGCTCCGGCTCCGAGCTCCTGGGCGCCAGGAACAGCTGGTGAGCCGAGCGGCCAGCTTGCACCAAATCAACGGTGGCTTCTGGCGCCAGCTGCAGGGACACAAAGCGCAAGCGACACCGCTGTTGCACGAAGGCGCTTACGTCTTTGAGGGTGATGATGTTGGGGTGCTGGCCGTACCGCAGGAGGATCTCAATCTCTTCCGAGGGGTCCCTTTTACTCTTATCGATGATCTGAAACAAACAGAGGTGGACGTGAGGCTTCCAGCTGGCGCCTGTGGCTGGGACCCTTTCTGCCCCTCCTCCCCTCCGGCTCAAGCTCAACCACGATAACCCGCAACTGCCTAGGAATTCACGGCAATCCTCGCTTTCCCACTGAGCAGAAGAGACTGACGTTAAAAAAAGAGAGCACCTGCCTCCACACGCTAATGTTAAGCTATGACAGGGCTGGATGGAGAAGGGTGGGTTTGGGGCGCTCACACAGGCACCACCGAAAACAGAAGGCGCTCTTCCACAGGCGCTGGGTTGGCGGCCTGTGCCCCCTGCCCCATCCAAAGTGGGCCTCCGGCTGCCGTGCATCTCTCTCCCTGTTTGGTGGTCGCACGCCGGCAACAAAGTGAGACCCAGTGTGGTTCTCACCAAGAGACGCCACGGCGGCGTGCGTGCCGAGGCTGCGCTGTGACTTACACATACGGACGCTCCTTCTGGCTCCTATCTCCTCCTCCTGGTCTTAGGATGGCAGATAAAATCCTCTTACCCCATGAAAACAGATGGCTTCCAATCACAGGGTGTCATGAATGAAAGCCCAGCTGGAAACAAGGGGTCACCTGTTGGTGGACAGTCACTAAAACCTCTGGGGAGAGCTTCCTGGGCCCCAGCTCCTGCTTCTTACGGGGATGGAGCTGGCTGGGGAGGGGACCCCACTCAGGCGAAGGCTACAGCACATGTGTGGGAAACGACACTCAGAAGAGAAGGGTGGTTTTTGTGCCTTAGCTTCACCCAAGTTCAAAACATTCGCCATGTGGACGACGTGCAGTCATTTCGCTGCTAGAGTGTGAGGGAAGTTCACTTCCACTCTCTATCACGTCCAAGGCTCTGAGCGGAGGCTTGCGTGAAACTCACTTTCTTCTTTAGATGAACTAAATGCTCAGGTGGCACAGGACCCAGTGTTGGAGCTCTGCCCGCCCGACGCCCTGCCGCCCCTTCACTGCAGTGGAAGACGGTCATGGTGCCCGCGCTTCTCTCAGTTTTAAACCCACTGCCAGGCTCTGACGACATTGGCGCCCAGGACCATGAGCCCCATGACACACGTTGTTCAACAAGGAAAAACCCAAGCTTCTTTTTTTAAAAAAAATAATAAATTTATTTACGTTTTGTTTATTTTTGGCTGCATTGGGTGTTCGTTGCTGTGCACGGGCTTTCTCTAGTTGCGGCGAGCGGGGCTACTCTTCACTGCGGTGCGCGGGTTTCTCATGGCAGTGGCTTCTCTTGATGCGGAGCACGGGCTCTAGGCGCACGGCTTCAGTAGTTGTGGCACGTGGGCTCAGTAGTTGTCGCTCGTGAGCTCAGTAGTTGCGGCACGCGGGCTCTAGAGCGCAGGCTCAGTAGCTGTGGCACACGGGCTTAGCTGCTCCGCAGCATGTGGGATCTTCCCGGACCAGGGCTCGAACCCATGCCCCCTGCATCGGCAGGCGGATTCTCAACCACTGCGCCACCAGGGAAGTCCCAGTTTCCTTTCTTGACACAGCTTTCCTCCTTTTGTTACTAAAGTTCTAGCTAGGACACTGGGATTACTTCTGTTATTGATAGAAGCCAACACACAATGCATCCTTCTAGAGGAGATTTTTTTAAAGGCTCATTCAGTGGGTGATGGAGGGGATGCCTTAACATGTGGGTGCCTAGGCAGCCACGGGGCAGATCCTTACACTGCCTGGATCACATGTTGACCAACAGGGTTCTAGGACCGTCTCTGCCCCAGCTGCCTGCCGGGCCATTCAATCCCTGGGCTGCGATCCCTTTGCAATTTGAGAAGGTTAAAATCACTAGTGGTTTTTTAAAAAAGTTAGTGGTAGATTCATATTTTTTCAAATAAAATTTCATGATAAAGGAAATGTATTTTTAGCACAAATCACATTAGAATAGGATGCAAGATAAACAAGAAAGAGGAAGCCTTTTCTCTATGCCGATGGCTCAGAGCAGGGGGAGGAGGGAGCAGTTATGGGACCAGAGGGGCGGCTGCACGAACAGGGCACCCACAGGGGCTGGGGGCTCTACCCTCCTCCCTCCTGTGGCGTCCACCCCGGCAGAACCGACTGGACTGGAAGCCAGAGGGCAGGCAGGGTGGGGTGATGGGGTCCCCAGCGGGCATGGAGGAGAGGGTGGGTGCCTGCCTGGAAGGGAGGCCCCCGGGGAGTGGAGGCAAGCACGGGCTCCTGCACCTGCCCAGCCGGCCGCTGCCTCTCCTCTAGTCTGGGCAACGTGGGACCGACACACGGGAGCAAGTTCCGTTCAGACCCAGCGCTGTGATCCTGATCGCTGTCAGCAAAGGCTGACAGCTTCATCCACAAATCTTTTTCCCGGATGTTTTTGGGAGAAAGGTCAGGAAGAAGAGACACAGAGCAGTGAGGTGTGATGACTGGTCCCTGAGCACAAAGCCCAGGTCTGTGGGGTACAGCGGAGCCTGGGGGAGGGGGGCGGTTTGAGCACATTGTTCAGACGCATCCAGGAAGGAATTTCTTCTCCGTGGGGTCCATTTCTCGGGATTGCTATTGTGGGACTGGCTTCTAGTTCAAGCCCTGGCTAATCGAGTCCCGTATCTTGAGAACAGTATTGTTTTATAATCTGGCTTATGCAGCAAAACCGAGGGAGGCGCTCTCAGCAAACATGTTCGCCCGCAAGGCCTCCTCTCTCCATGCCGATGCTCAAATGATGCTGACGGACCACGAGCGGGGAGGAACGGTGGATCTGTCCTCACCCGCAGCAGGAGGCCACCCACAGGTCAGCACCCAACGGGCCTGGCAAACCAGACTCTCACGGGGCCGCTGTTTGACAAGCTGTATATTTCCACAGTCCCTGAAGCGAGGCTGGCCCCAACGAAGGATGGCAGACAACGTGATTCTCCTCAGCAGGTGAAGCGTGTAGGTGGGCATCGGTACATCCTTATTCCTGGTGGCTGAAGGCGGGGGCAGGACTGGTCCAGGCTTCACCACCATCCACGCACTCTCCCCTCTGCCTTTTGGTCTCTGCGTTTGCCCATCTCCCTCTTGCCCATCTCTCTCCAGCGCAGGCTCCCCTCCTGGACACTGAATGGCGTGGGGCTTCGAGGTGGACAAGAGGCGGCCTGAGCTCACAGGCCGGCCGAACACCCTCCGGAGGTGGGCGTTTCTGCTGACGTGTCGAGAGGATCCATACATTTGACACGGGAGGAGTAGAGCACGGAACCCCTTGTAAAATTCAACAGATACCTTCTCCTGTTCAATTACTTTAAACAAATGACACAGAGAAAGGACTCCAAGTTTTCCTGCCGGAAAAAATTAAAATGTCCATGCCAATCAGTTTTCCTTCTAAAAATAAGCTCTATTCACGTCAGGCATCTGTCAATTCCATTGCTTTTTCTGGCTGACAAATTACATACACAGTAGGAAAATGAGCCCAGAAACGCGATGTAATTGTCAACGGTCTGCTGTGAATACCAATTGGGGCTCCTTCTGGAGAGAGCCAGCCCAGCTTCAGCCCTGAGTGTATCAGCCACACTTCACTAGAATTAAGGACTGCACGACACAGACTCCTGTACAATTTCAAGGATCTCACTTTATTTTCACCTGATTCTATTGCTACTTTAATAGCACAAAAATCTGCTCCTGAAAGGACACGCAGCTGTGCTTCCCTCCAGGAAAACGTGGCCACGGCTGGTGACATCCATCCATCCCTGAGTGAGCCTCTCAGACAAAGAAGGGGGCAAATGTGCAAGTGGAGCTTTGAATGAAGAGAAGCGTGTGTCTGCATGTTGGAAGATAAAACAGGCCAACAGGAAAGGCTACAGTGACAGAAAAGCTCCCTTAGCTTCTGATTCTTCAGTGACATTCCCCTTTTTGCTATGGCTTCTGGTTCTGTGATCAGTAAAATCCCTCCATGGCTGGATTGTGAGTTCCCTGAGAACAGGTTTGTTTTTGCCTGGAACCTAGCACTGCGTCTGCCTTGGAAAAAGTGTTAATAAAAAATTTGTAAAAACGAATGAAAGGAACTGGTTACTGAACAGGGGAGTCCCTGTAGAATGAAATGCATTCTAGAGACAAGAAATGTTCTTTGGAGCAGTCGTACTGCCCACTCGACAATAAAAAAGCCAAAGAAGGGGATGAGGTGATTTCGAATTTGGAGAAAAGCTCCTGATTTATATTTCTCTCTCTCTTTTCTTTTTTTTTTTTTTGGCTGCACCACTCAGCTTGTGGGATCTTAGTTCCTCGAGCAGGCACTGAACCCAGGTCCCGGCAGTGAAAGCGCGGGGTCCTAACCACCGGACCACCAGGGAACTTCCGGTATCTTTCTCTCTTAAATAACATTGGCCCTCGACACCACCAAGCACCATGACGGGGGTGTGGAGACAGGAAATGAGCTGCGAAGAATGTCAGGGGTTACAAAAGCCCTAAAGAAGGTACTGAAGGCGAGGACGATGGGGGAGGACCACATCGGGGTCAGAGGTCAGCACCCAGGCTGGGGAGGAAACCGCTGGGCTCAGGGAAGAGTGTGTCGCCCTTGCGGGAGAGGGCTGGGGACAGAGGAGGGGCCTGAGGAGCTCCAGGAACGGGGCTGTGAGGCCCTGCTGGCCACTGCAAGGATCTGGGCTCCATGTGAGCGAGACAGGAACCACTGGAGAGGGGGATTTGTGCAAATGGCAGTGTCCAGATCCTGGATCATGTCAAGCCACAAAGACCTAAAACCGAAGTAAAAATGAAACCTTGTGCAATTTTTGTAAAGTGAGTACAGAACCTTTCATGAAATAAGAATATTATCTTTTCCTTCCAAATACACCTCTCCCCTTTGAATCCTACCCTAACACAGTTACTTTCTGCAGTTCATCGTTGATTCCATTCCAGTCTTATTTTAAATGACAGGTGCATTAATGCCTTGGCATCTATGCAGCATTATGTCACGCTGATTTCAAAGCCCTATACACTTTCACCTCCTACCACTAGCCTCTGGGGCTGGCTACGAAGACAAAGGTGGACCTGAGTTTCACATCAGACTCCTGAGCTATTTTGTCCCACGGAAATAGCTCCGAGAGCTTGTTTGGAGGTTCTATCAGGGGAGCACAGCTACTCGTATACCCTTGACCAAAGAACGGTCCTCCTCTATCGGGGAAGGTCGTCCTCTTCGACCGAGCGCACAGCTTTGGGAGGGACGCACGTGGAGTGGTGAGGGAGGAAGGGGACACCCGCCTAGCCAGCCAGATCAGCTGAATCAACCCTGGCGATCAATGGGGTGACAGATGTCACAGCCAGATGGACTTGAGGATATGGGGAGGGGGAAGGGTAAGCTGTGACAAAGCGAGAGAGGGGCATGGACATATATACACTACCAAACGTAAAATAGATAGCTAGTGGGAAGCAGCCGCATAGCACAGAGATATCAGCTCGGTGCTTTGTGACCACCTAGAGGGGTGGAGTAGGGAGGGTGGGAGGAAGGGAGACGCAAGAGGGAAGAGATATGGGAACATATGTATATGTATAACTGATTCACTTTGTTATAAAGCAGAAACCGACACACCATTGTAAAGCAATTATACTCCAATAAAGATGTAAAAAAAATTGAAAAAAGAAATAGCTCCGAGATCTTAGAAAGTAGGGCACATCTGATGTGTCTGAGAGGACGTCACGGTTTTTCTCACTCAGCCATCCTAGCCCAAGGCAGGTGCACTGGGAGGACACCCCCAGCAGGTGGAGGGCGTCAGCACCCTGTCCTCTGAGGCCAGATTCTCCCGGTGGAGGATCCCGGGCAGCCTGATGGTGTTTTGCCACAGCAGAAGGGAGGGACCAAGCCTAGGGACCCAGACTCTGAGTGAACGCACACTTACTGAGTCGCTATTCCATGTAGGCACTGCCCTAAAGGTTTTGTTACGTGGTAGCTAGAATTGGTCTCACTAATTTAGGGCCTGCGCACAAGTATGCAGCTGAGAGCAAATGCAAAATCAGCAATCTTGTTGCCTGGGATACACTGGGGCAGGCTGCTTGTTGCCTGGGATACACTGGGGCAGGCTGCTTGTTGCCTGGGATACACTGGGGCAGGCTGCTTGTTGCCTGGGGTACACTGGGGCAGGCTGCTTGTTGCCTGGGGTACACTGGGGCAGGCTGAATACCCTGGGGCAGGCTGCTTGATGCCTGGGATACACTGGGGCAGGCTGCTTGATGCCTGGGATACACTGGGGCAGGCTGCTTGATGCCTGGGATACACTGGGGCAGGCTGCTTGATGCCTGGGATACACTGGGGCAGGCTGCTTGATGCCTGGGATACACTGGGGCAGGCTGCTTGATGCCTGGGATACACTGGGGCAGGCTGCTTGATGCCTGGGATACACTGGGGCAGGCTGCTTGATGCCTGGGATACACTGGGGCAGGCTGCTTGATGCCTGGGATACACTGGGGCAGGCTGCTTGATGCCTGGGATACACTGGGGCAGGCTGCTTGATGCCTGGGATACACTGGGGCAGGCTGCTTGATGCCTGGGATACACTGGGGCAGGCTGCTTGATGCCTGGGATACACTGGGGCAGGCTGCTTGATGCCTGGGATACA
Organism: Neophocaena asiaeorientalis asiaeorientalis; assembly: GCF_003031525.2. Lineage (NCBI taxonomy): Eukaryota > Metazoa > Chordata > Mammalia > Artiodactyla > Phocoenidae > Neophocaena > Neophocaena asiaeorientalis. The sequence goes on from NW_020173202.1 coordinate 718,745, forward strand.
CTGGGGCAGGCTGCTTGATGCCTGGGATACACTGGGGCAGGCTGCTTGATGCCTGGGATACACTGGGGCAGGCTGCTTGATGCCTGGGATACACTGGGGCAGGCTGCTTGATGCCTGGGATACACTGGGGCAGGCTGCTTGATGCCTGGGATACACTGGGGCAGGCTGCTTGATGCCTGGGATACACTGGGGCAGGCTGCTTGATGCCTGGGATACACTGGGGCAGGCTGCTTGATGCCTGGGATACACTGGGGCAGGCTGCTTGATGCCTGGGATACACTGGGGCAGGCTGCTTGATGCCTGGGATACACTGGGGCAGGCTGCTTGATGCCTGGGATACACTGGGGCAGGCTGCTTGATGCCTGGGATACACTGGGGCAGGCTGCTTGATGCCTGGGATACACTGGGGCAGGCTGCTTGATGCCTGGGATACACTGGGGCAGGCTGCTTGATGCCTGGGATACACTGGGGCAGGCTGCTTGATGCCTGGGATACACTGGGGCAGGCTGCTTGATGCCTGGGATACACTGGGGCAGGCTGCTTGATGCCTGGGATACACTGGGGCAGGCTGCTTGATGCCTGGGATACACTGGGGCAGGCTGCTTGATGCCTGGGATACACTGGGGCAGGCTGCTTGATGCCTGGGATACACTGGGGCAGGCTGCTTGATGCCTGGGATACACTGGGGCAGGCTGCTTGATGCCTGGGATACACTGGGGCAGGCTGCTTGATGCCTGGGATACACTGGGGCAGGCTGCTTGATGCCTGGGATACACTGGGGCAGGCTGCTTGATGCCTGGGATACACTGGGGCAGGCTGCTTGATGCCTGGGATACACTGGGGCAGGCTGCTTGATGCCTGGGATACACTGGGGCAGGCTGCTTGATGCCTGGGATACACTGGGGCAGGCTGCTTGATGCCTGGGATACACTGGGGCAGGCTGCTTGATGCCTGGGATACACTGGGGCAGGCTGCTTGATGCCTGGGATACACTGGGGCAGGCTGCTTGATGCCTGGGATACACTGGGGCAGGCTGCTTGTTGCCTGGGGTACACTGGGGCAGGCTGCTTGTTGCCTGGGAAAGACTGGGGCAGGTTGCTTTACGTATATCGGTTAAGTTAAACTCAAATGCGGTTAATATGATGACAGAATAATTATTGTGCAAAATTAGGTACTTATAAGACAGACATAAACTTAAAGCAAGACACAATGGTATTTCCAAGAATGTGAGACCCGCTGTATCCCACACTCTTGAGTTTGGAGGCTGACCGTTAAGGGCTGGCACTGCCGTCCCCTCAGAAGGACCGCACTTGATTCCTGCCCCTGCACAGAGGGTGGGAGCCACTGTGCTCTTGGTCTATTACCTTCCTGCTGCCAGAGCAGTGAGCAGAGGCTCAACAGAGAGGGAAAACCCTGCCTCATCTCCAGATACCAGCTGCTGGAACTTATCTACATAAGATACCCCTTTAACCCTATGCTTTCGGCTGGGGTTCCCAACCTCGGCACCCAGACATTTTGGCGGCGTGAGTCTCTGGGGTGTGTGGGCGAGCGTCCTATGCAGGAGGCAGGGCAGCACCCTGGCCTCTGTGCACCACATACCAGGAGCGACTCCCACCCCAGGCGTGACAGTCAGAAGGTATCCAGACACTGCCATTGTCCCCGGGGTGGGGGGCAGAATCACCCCGATACGACGGCCTCAGGCAAAGCCCGTGTACTCGGGCCACAGGGCTACAGTCCCCTGGGGACCTGCTCTCTTCCTGGTGCTCTGTACTCAGTGGGGAAGTTCCCGAACCCTCCCCGTAGCTGGATGGAGGCCCCGACGGGATTGTCTCTCAAAATGAAACGGACACCGTTTTCCATCCAAGAATCTGCAGAGCTGGGTTTGCAAACTGTGGTGGCCCAGAGAGGCGATGCTAAACTCTAGTGGCTGAATCTCCACGGGGCTTTGGCGGATCTACTCTCAGCCAAGTCACTGGATGGCACCCTTGGTTCCATGTTATATTCGAGAACACGCTGAGCCGTGCGGTTTCTTAGTTCCTCCAGCAGTAAGTGGGGGTACTTCTGCCCATCAAGATACAGAGTAGAAAAAAGCCCAAACACATTTCAGCTACGTTCTACCTGGAAAACGCTGGAAAGGGAACAGAATAGTGACCCTAGGCGGGTTACAGCAGTTTGGGTAGCAAACGGGCTCATTCTAAACACTTTGCAATGGCACTCCTGCTCTTCCATCTTTGAAGGAAATCTGCCCTCGGATGGATGAACCGACCTGCAGCGCGCGGCTTAAAACGTGCCCCGAGACAGCCCTGGGTCCCGGGGCACTCATCTCACTGGAAAGTCTCTGCTTCTTCCTGTGCTCGGGTAGTTCAAGCATCTTCCAGACAATGAATTATGACCCACCAGAGTCTCGGAGAGGACGAGGGAAAGCCTTGTAACGTCCACCTGCCCAGTTCACCCCGGGAACTTCAAGGCTTGTAAAACAGAAACAGGACGCCTGGCTCTTTCTTTCTCCATCAGTTGCAGCCTCAGCTCCTGGCTTTGCTGCCAGAGAGGCTGGGGCTGAAATTCCCCAGAAATTCCCATCGCGGGGTCTGATCTTTGGGGATCGAGCTATAAGCCACTTGTTGACAAAGCTGATTCAGATGGTATCTTTTTGTGAGAGCTGGATATGGAGACATAAGACACTATTGCCTTTGTCTGGGGATTTATTTTCAGACACCTCCCAGCATCAGGCTGTTTTCTAGAAAGGCATCAGGGTCAGCGAGCTTGCCAAACACTAGACGGGTTTCTCTGTACTCAGTGGAAGCCGCGATTGTTTCTAGGACTGCTGCTGGCCACCTGATAAACTGTCTGAAGAAATTCTGCGAGAAATGACACATGCAGAAAGAATTTAAGATGCCTATACACGCTTACGAAGTATGTGAAATATATTTAAAGTAAAAATGAAATTCTCTCGTCTGAGGCAGGACTCGTGTCTCCTCTCCATCATCGGCTCGTCTGGACATGGGAACGGCATCACCCGAGCTCCCCTACAAACTCTCCCAAGGATGGGGAAAAATAAAATTCCTCAACGATCCAAATCCCAAAATACATCAGGCCCACATGCCAGTGGCTCCCGTGCAGTCTCAAGCCCCCTCTCCCAGGAATTTTAAATCGTGCGATGTTTCCTCCCGTCACCCACTCCTCAGCATGTTCAAGACACTGGGCAGGCTGATGACCACGGACCCAAAGGACCCACACACTGAGCCTTCCTCAATGTAAACATTCTTTTTCATTTGAGGAATTCAAGATAAACTTGCCAAAAAGCCGCAAATTCCCAACCCCAAAGTAAACCAACGGACCTGCGTTTTTTGGGGCTGGTGACTTTTTGGACAGGGCAGAGCATTTCCTCAGGGCCAGAAGCACTGTGCAGACATCCCAGCAGATACGAGAGTGTATCTGCTTCCACAGAGCGGCCGTGAGCCATGGGTGAGGTGGAACGAGGCCATCGCTTCATCGTCACTGTTTTGAACAATTTTCTCAGAGCTTAGGAAAATCACAACGGACGGAATGACTCCTCTTACACGGCTGCCTGCTGGACAGGCTCCATCTGTCCCCAAAAGTTCTTTGAAGAGCAGGGTAGTGTCATGTGCTCCAGATGAGTTTGGGATAAGCCAGGATGGTCTGGTCACCATGACACCGGCTGGACCTGGGTCCTCAAGCGCCTCCAGGTCAGCTGAGTGGGTGAGTGGTGGACAGACCAGCTCTCGCTCCCTTGGAGGGAGAATATACAATTTATGCTTTTTACAATAATTAGATTATGACTTTAGCAGAATGCTTCAGCTTTTACACACCAGGAAACGCAAGAAACTGGTAACTTGGATTTCCAGATCAAATATTTAATTTAGCAACGATTATAGAAGCCAAAGGCAGGATGGAGAGAGTGCCCGACTGGGCTGTAGTTGTTACTCTTTTCTTATGTATTTACTTACTTATTTAGGCTGCACTGGGTCTTAGTTGCGGCACGTGGGATCCTTTAGTTTTGGCATGCGGGCTTCTTCGTTGCGGCACGCATGTGGGATCTAGTTCCCCGACCAGGGATCAAACCCCGGCCCCCTGCATTGGGAGCGCAGAGTCTTACCCACTGGACCACCAGAGAAGTTCCCTGTTACTGTTTTCTGTTCTTGATGATTCAGGGTAAAACTACCAGCTCTCTCCTTAAGGTTTTGCAAATATTACAAAATATTTGATTCTATTTATTTCTTTAAGTTTTGGTGACTGTAGCTTCCTTTCCCTTCTCCTTTCCTCCTTCGCCCCCTCCCTCCTTCTTCCCCTCCTTCCCCAAATGTTCTGCCTGGCCCCCAACGCTATATTTTCCAAAATGCTGAGTGCCCAGAGCTTTTGTTCCAGCGTGTTTTATGTAGAAAGTTACTAAAGGTGGTCAGTACCTACACGTCGGCTGGAGCAGAACATATTCATGATTTGTAAAATAGTTTTTTAACGGGTGACCTAATATCAAAGTCAACGGAACGGCCCCGCATCAGAGCTTAGAAGAGGCCGAGGGAGAGTGTCTGCGAGGCTGGGCGTGCCCGCCGGGGCCTGGGGCCCGGGCAGCTGCAGATACGGCCGCCACGTGCCCCACTCTTACCTTCACGGCGTACTCGGCGTCTGTGGCCATGTGCACACAGCGCTTGCATACGGAGTAGGCGCCCACCCCGATGTCCTCCTTGACCTCATAGCCATCGGTGAAGCGGGTGTTGTTCCCGTGTAACTGCTGCAGAGAGAGCGGGCGGGCAGAGAGCGCGATCAGGGGCCTCTCGTGCAAGGGCACCGAATGTGGTGCAAAGGAGGCTTCAGCCCTTGCACGTGGGGACACGGAGGCCAGGAGGTGGTGGCGTCCTCGGACCACAGTCACGGAGCTAGCTGGCCGTGGTTCCAGATCTCAACCCAGCTTCCCCATCTGTCGGGTCAGGACCCTGTTCTCAGACACCCAGCACCCTGTGTCAGCTGACCTGCCTGCTTCCCCACAAAGGTCCGAGAGAGGTGAGAGGTCAGACGGCCCTGAGACCGGGTGCAGCTCTGACGCTGGTGTCCAGAGCGGTGTCCGGATGCCGACGTCTGATTGGGAATCTGACCCCCTGACGCCCCCTCGCCACCCTCACCCTACTGACTAAGGGCGCAGAGAGCGTCACCCGTTACAGTGGACACTGCCACAGCAAGTGTCCACTCTAGACACGCCGTGTCTCCCCGGAGGCCCTTGGGGAGAGAAGCATGGAAGTCCAACGCCATCTGCTGTGCCCTGCCTCAGCTCTTCAAGGAAATGTGGTCATGATCCCTTCTAAGATTCTCTACCTCTGCTTGTATTAATACGGTGGGAAACTCCTTATAAAAACAGCACCTTCACTGAGCCCCGAAGACTACATTTCGCGATGGGGATTGGTGCCCACAAACCCAGCCACTCTCTCGCGGTGCTGGCTCGACTCTGCACAGCAGAGACCCCCAAGCGTGAGCCCTGCTGGGGCTCCAGGCACAGCCACACCACGATGACATCCTTCTCAGGACTCTTTCTGTCTTGAGGACGAACGTGAAGCACGGCTCAGATCACCATCTCGATGACCCCGGGGAGGCGGGGGGAGGAGTTCGTGAAGGAAGTGCACCCCAACTCGGCTGAGACAGCTCTCGGTCCACGGGTCGCCTCAGTGCGGCCACCTCCTTGCCCCAACCTGCTGGGGGCGAGCGGAGTCGGGCTCTACGGGACGCCCTGCACCACGGGGGGCTGATTACCTGCACGATGGGGTGAACCGCGGCTTTGTGCAGATCTTGCTGCGAGGGCTCCTGCGCCAAGCTGGAGGCCACAAAACTGAATCCTCTAAACAGGTGATGAGCGTTGGCACTGGGGGGGACGCCAGGTGAGTCTGCAGGGAACAACCAGAGAGTCAACAGCCACGACGCGGTGAGGTAACCCTGTGGGTGTGTGATGTGTGCGTGTGTGTGTGGTGTGTGTGTGCCAGGTGTGTGCGCACATGTGCATGTGTGTGTGCATGTCAAGTGTGTCAGGTGTGAGGTGTGTATGTGTCAGGTTGCGCACGCATGTGTTCGGTGTGTGTGTGTGTCGGGTGCATGCACACGTGTGTTTGTCAGGTGTGAGGTGTGTGTGTGTCAGATGTGTGTGTGTGTCAGGTGTGTGCGCACGTGTGTTTGGTGTGTGTCAGGTGTGAGTTGTGTGTATGTGGTGAGTGTGTGTGTTGGAGAATGGGGTAAAACGGAGATCAGACAGGCTGAACCATATGAAACCACACTTTATTCTGGGTGGTGCCAGTGGTTTGATACCCGGCAAGAATACCCAGAACAAAAACTTGAGGGAATCATTGATCCTCACCTACTAGATATTCATTCTCAGTGGAAACCCTCTGCCCTGCGCACTCCGGACCGAGCCCAGAGCCACCAGCAACCTCGGGGTGAGCTGTCACTCCCGGGCCAGAGGAGGCCACCCTCTGAGTTTCTCAGGTCAGCAGGCACCGGGCACAGGGACGCAGGCCCGGGCATCGGTGACTCTTCTGTCCCCCTGCCCCAGGCCTGAGGGGCTCGAGGGCAGCACGCAGGGTGCTCTGCTCCCGGGGGCCCTCAGGAAGCCCTTCAATCGTGACCCCTCTAAGCTCTGTCGATTTGTTTGAAGGCTTGACTGCTGTTGAGATGGGTCTCAGTTCAAGTTTATCATTAAGGAAAACAAAAGGATAAAAGATTGGTGGAGAGAAAATATGTGCATCGTATACAACAGACAAGGGACCAAACTCTCTACTATGCAAAGAGCTCCCAGAGATCAATGAGAAAAAAGGAACATGCCCAGAAGAAAAATGGGGGCAGGACTCAGATACCGACTGCTCTCCTACCTGAGAAGGTGCTCAGTCCCTCTAATGGGGGCACGTACACATTTAACCGGGGTAACACCTTGCCTAACAAATCAGCAAAATGTAAAGTAACCAGTTGCATGTAGGTTTGGCTGGGGCTGGACAGTGCGGTGGTAGGTGGGAGCCTAAGCTGGCATAATCTTTGCAAGGTAGAAGAGGAGTTATCTACCAAAGTATAAAATACACCTGTCTTTTGAAGAGCAACTAGACTTTTATGAATTTATCTGACAGAATTACTTTCAAAAGTGCTTAGAAATAAATGTAGAAAATGTTTGTCTTGGTGTAGATATATACTGATACAATGGCATATTACTCAGCCTTTAAAAAGAATAAAATAGTGCCATTTGCAGCTACACGGTGGACCTAGAGATTATCATACTAAGCGAAGTAAGTCAGAAAGAGAAAGACAGATACCATATGATATCACCTATATGCGGAATCTAAAATACGACACAAATGAACCTATCTACACAACAGAAACAGACTCACAGACATAGAGAACAGACTTACGGTTGCCAAGGGGAAGGCGGAGTGGGGAACAGAATTACTGGGAGTTTGGGGTCGGCAGATGCAAACTATAATACGTAGAATGGATAAACAACAAGGTCCTACTGTAGAGCACAAGGAACTATATTCAATATCCTGTGATAAACCATGATGGAGAAGAACATGAAAAAGAATATATGTATAGCTGAGTAACTTTGCTGTACAGCAGAAATTAACACAACATTGTAAATCAACTATATGTCAATAAAATTTAAAAACAAACAAAATGTGATCTTTAAAAACGCTAAAGAAAGAGAAAAAAAGAAAATGTTTGTCTTAGCAATATTTGTAATAGCAAAACAAACAAACAAACAAAAACTGGAGACAACCTAAATATTCACCACTGAGGAAACCATGCACAAGACCGACAACGTGCATGGGTGCAGGTAACGCTAGTTAAGACTACGATAGCCGGGATGAGACACGGCTGTGTGAGTTGACACAAGAGTCTGTCGAGTCAAAAAAGAGAAAAGAAGCTGTAGAACGTACACACTGTAGGAAAAATTTTTTTAATTTTTTAAAACTTTTTTAAACATCTTCATTGGAGTATAATTGCTTTACAATGGTGTGTTAGTTTCTGCTGTAGAACAAAGTGAAATCAGCTATGTATGTACTAAAACACATTACAATAAACTCATAAGCAATATATAACAGTATGATAACATAAATTCTATCACTTAGGCATTTTATATATATATAAATCTATAATAATACACAAAGTATATAATGTGGATTTAAATTTTTCTTACAATGTACGTATGTAAGATTTAAATCCATATTATGTGGAAAACTCTGGCGAGTGGGACTGGAAAGGCCATAGAAGCGGGTGTTTGCTTTTCTACTTTCTACCTTTTTAACTTGGTCTCGATACTTCACTTTGATGTGGAAACTATACACTAAAGCTTCCATGGTGCAGCAGGTGGCTGGGGGCTTGGAGGGGTGAGCTGTTGCAGAGAATGTGGGTTTCATTCCTGAGCATTTTATTTTGAGGGAAAGGCGACTGGGGCGCTCCTTCCACACCCGGGAGCTACACCACGAGCTGCGTGATGTGGGATCTCTCCCTGCAGATAAGCGGCCGACCCGGTGGCCCACACGGCTCTTCCAGGAAGACCTTGCCAGGTGACAGGGGGCTTCACGTGCCTGGCCCACCGCACCTTCAGCATCCTGGACCACGAGGGAGAGGACTCGGGTCTCAGCCCCGTACCTGTTACCTCGCAAAGAGCTCCAGAGTCACCCCGGAGTTAATGAGATCAGAGCTGACTGTGTTTGGAAATAAGCTGCGGGGCTAGAGAAGCTTAATTAAAAAGCACAAGGCTCGGCTGAGTCATTTGTAGAATTTGGAAATGATGCACCGCAAGACAGCAGAGGCAGCAAGTGTGCTCTGAAGATGCTGGGCTTTGCTCCCGGGCTGGCTTTGCGCTTTGCCTTGCTTTGCCCTGCAGAGAACCCTGGCTTTGAGATCTGCCTGCAATTAAAAATCCCCCAGGCTACCGTGTCCTGCCCTAGGTCTGCACCAAGCACTGGGCTGTAGCGTCGATTCAGCCACCGTCAAGCCCCGAGGCGCGGGTTTTAGATGGAAGAACTGGAGCCCGACCCAGGAACTAGTGTGAGCTGTGCAAAGGTTGAGGGCCGAGTGCGTGGAGGCTCAGTTACAGCACCTGGGAGTGTGCGCGTGGTGGAGAGGCACCGTCCGGTGAACTTGAACTGATACACCTTCCCTAGTGAATGGGAAGTCTGTAGATCAAATAAGCAAGGACTTTCAACCACCAAGGAGGCGTGAGGCCCAGGGCCATGCCTTCTGTGCTTGGGCTGCCTCTCTGTGTGCTCAGCTCGGGCTGTTCAGACCAAGAGATCAGCTGAGGTTCACACGTACTTCACGAGAGGCTGTCACAGCCAACACTGGGTCCGTGTAGCTAGATGGTGACCACGTGGTAGGTGGTATCAACGGCATTTAACACGCTTTATAAGTGGCTAGGGAACGCCGATTCTTAGCTCGGTACTAAGAGAAGAGCAAAGATGTGAGCTGGATGAAAGGAAATTTAAAGGTGAGTACAGTCAACCTTCGTTGATCCTAGGAGTGATTTCCGACTTGTGCAATACGTTTCTGGGTCTTTAAATCTTAGAGTGGCATCTCCCATCGGTCGGCAGGCTCTGATGGGCAGCTGGTGTGTCTTCAGGGAATATCCACCAGCTTCAGCATCGGTTTAAGTTAAAAAAGAAAGACTTCAAGGCCACTACAAAAAATTCCAACAGTGCAGCATCCGAGCCTAACGCAGGATGTGGATTACCCGCTGTTTCAGAATCACGTCACCTCTGCTGCCCTTTAAGAGCCGTGCGCTCAGCTCATGTGCTTAGAAAATTCTACTCTCTTATAAATATATAGAGAGAATGATTTTTCTGTGTCTCGGCACTTCAGTGACTACCTCCTCAAAGGCAAACTGTGTCCTGCAATAAGTTGACTTTAAGTACAATTGATTGGAGAAATCCAAATAGTAAGGAGTAAAAAAGCCATTTCTGGACGTCATTAAAATGCATGGTGTCTAATTACGTTTTCCTTCGGCTAATAATAAAATAAATTTGAATTCTCTGTGCACAAAAGGTTCATGAGGTGCTAAAAAAAAAAGCCTGCTAATCACACAGGCCGACTAGGTCGGAGTTTAAATTCTTCACGGATAACACAAAAAGCATGTAAAGGCGAATAATTTCGAGTTGGCTGTATGAGCATTTTCTTGCTAGGCAGCACAAACGTGGTCTTTATTTCAGTATTTTAAGCACAGAGTCCGAATGACGGAAACCCTCGGTGAAACAGTGCACATTTCATTACGGACCTGGAGGTCGTGTGGGTGGTGGTCACAGGCAGTGTCCTTTGTCAGGGTTAATCGTTTCTGTGTTCCTTTACGTTCAGGTAAACCACAGGAGGAGAAAGAAAGCGACCTGCTCAGGTGAGCTGCGGGCACACCCGGGATGGAATCCCCAATCCTTCCCCGTCTTTCCAAACTCTGAAGCTAAAAAGTAATCTGATTCTGTGAAGTGGTCAATTTCGTCAACATGAAGGACTGACCCCAACACCCAAGAACTTTCTGAGGCCGTTGAGAACTGGAGAAACATTGGACCGTCTCTACTAAAGAGGACAGACCTAGATGTCCTCCACCTTCTCGGCAGCCACGGTACATCTCGCAGCAGCGATTACCCCAGACTGTGACAGCAGGCATCACCCTAGCTCTGTCCCTGAGGACAGTCTTAGTTTTATCTGGGGGCTGCACGAGGACCCGAAAGAAATGAGTGGGCGTCTGCGTCCTGACTCCTTCATTGATAGCCCCCAGAATTTGCTTCTTTCTTGGTCCTGGAGCCCCTGCTGCGTGGGTCAGGAGATGCCCTGGGACCACCAGCGGCCCCATGGATGCCCCCAACCCTCTGTGTTTGCACAGAGCTCACACCCCTAATGTGCCCGCCCCCGGCGTGTGGGACACAGGCTCTCACCAACAGCTTAAACCAGAGGGAGCCCAGTGGATTCTCTGTTGCAACTTTATCTACTTGATATTTTCTATCTGACCATCTATTTGTTTCTCATGATCCTTTTTTAATCACAGAAAATTTCAGATGCAATAACAGTGAGAAAAGCATGGGAACCCCCCATGGGCACATCACACAGCCCCAAGAGCTACCAACTGGCTGAACTTTTCCCACCCATATCTCCAGAAGGGGCATGTTAATTTGTTTTTTAGACAAAATCACCATACCTTCACTGGGATGAACTGAACCGTGCCCCACAAAATTCACGTGTTGAAGCCCAATGTGGCAATATTTGGAAAAGGAGTCTTGCGGAGGGTAGTTAAGGTTAAATGAGGTGATGAGGGTGGGACTCTGATTCAGCAAGACTGATGTCTTTATAAGAAGAAGGGACACCAGGGACTTCTCTCTCCTTCTCCTTGAGCACAAAGTAAGGCCATGTGAAGACACAAAGAGAAGGAGGCCGTCTGCAAGCCCAGAAGAGAGCTCTCACGGGAAACCAAGATAAATTTCTCTAGTTGAAGCCGTCCAGCCTGTGGTATTTTGTTATGGCCGCCTGGGTAGACTAGGACAATTACTATATCTAAAAAAGGTTAATACTAATTTATTCATATCACAAAATGACAAATTTTAAAGGGAGCTGACCAGCTCTGATTGAATTTGGTAGACCTTAGGAGTAATTTAAGACGTGTCATAGAGGCTAAATACACAAGTCCATCTGCCGTGCCGAGGTACAGCAGCTGATGCAACTTTTCAAACAGGTGTTTGTTCTTTGTATGAATAAGAACAATAGTCCACACATTAACAGACTTAAGAGACAGGCTCCCTCTTCCCAGAAAACCTCCCTAATTAAACAAGAGATTCTCATTGCCTTGAGGTTCTTTTCTTGAGCTTGCCCGGGTGTGTCCCTCTGACAGGTGGTCACTGGATTGACAACTTAGGCCAAGAGGCAGCATGAGGGGGGCGGGGGGATACAGAACACCTGGGAAATTTCCCAGCTGGGTGTTACCTGGGGGCTAACTGATAAGTAGCTCTATCACGTTAAGCCTTTACTACGAGCAGAGGAACAAGAGGACTGAGGACTATATCCCATGGAAGGGCCCTTGAACATGGCGCTCTCTGGCTCCTGAATGCCTGTCCCTACCTGGCCAGGCTGGAGGACCCGCCATGGGAAAGACACACAGGCCCGCCCCCCTCTCCCTGCCTGCACACACCTGTGGGCGTCCTCGCCGTGAACTCGGGGTCGAAGTGGAAGGTGTCCTCTGGCCTGCCCACCGCCGGCTTGAAGGGCGGCTTGATCTCCTTCCTGTACAGCTTCTGCATGGACAGCAAGACAGGGCGCTGAGGGCCAGCAGGGAGAATACGGGCGGGAAACCCATCTGTGCCACCTGCCAATCAGGTGCTAGCACACGGCAGCCCCTCCCAGAGCTCTGACACGTTCAGTAACACACATAAAATATGATGTCTGTTGTATACAACATAGAATATAGTTACATAGTTTATACAGAGACATAAAAGCCATAGCTCGAGGGAAAAGGGGCTGGGGACATCTAAGTATTCTTGATTTTAGGGCAATGGTTTTCAACCTCTTTTGGGCAGTAGAATCTTCTTCTTCAAGTAAAATCTGACAGGACAGCTATGCCCTGCCCCACCCCCAGGTAACAGCAGGAAGAGCCCTGCTCCTTGGCACGTGCTTCCCGCACCGGCGATCTCGGAGCCAGCACCCGGGACCCTGCTCTGCGGGGACACAGACCCCATCCAGGTCCTTCCTCACCCACGCCCCAATGCCTGTGCACCTCCCTGGGGCACCTACTCCGGCTGCCACCAAATTTGGGCGTCCAGACCCCTCTGCTCAAGTCGAGGGGCTGCGTCGGGCTCTTGGGTTTAGTTACACATTTTTGTGCACTCTAAGGGCCTGCCGAGCACCAGCCAGAGAACTGGCCACACGTGGCGCTGCCTTTGGTGGGATGCAGAGGCCACACCCTCACGTGCACTGTTCCAAGCCTCGCAGGCCCAGCAAGGACCCTTCTGCTGGAAGGGGTCCTGATCCAGGACTGTTTCCCGGCTGGAAACACCAGGCTCAGGCACTTTTCGGAGCTCCTGTTTCACCAGGTCTGGACTCAGGACGCGCCCCGCCCCGCCCCCGGTCGGGGGAGTCTGGAAATGGAGCCAGTGACTTGTGGAGATCCGCTCTCAATCTTTCAATAACACAGTAAAGCAGATTTTGTCACCCGAGTTTCCAGACGAGGAAATAGGCTAAGATTAGGTAAGACTCCCTCCAGGGTCAAGGGCGACGAAGGAGCAGACGGGACGAGGGCCTGGGTCTCCAGACTCTTCCCATCCCAGGGGAGACCCCGCCCGGAGCACACCCTTCCAGAAGGCGCCGTCAAACAGCTGCACTGACCGGTGGCCGCTGGGCTCCCTCCCAGGGCTCAGAGCAGCCGCGGCTGCAGGCACACATGTGGAGCTGGGTGGGGGCGCAGTGCACTTGGGAGCCACCGGAGGAGAAAAAAACGAGTTAATTCAGTGCAGCATTATTCGGTCATTTCCTGCCCTGGGTGAAGAGATGTCATTACGAATTGAGTTACTCTATAAACCCTTTCCAGATAGGAGGATGCCTTCCACGCGGACACACCAGTAGGGAGGGAATGCACCTCCCTGATGCATGCACTTCTCAGGGGAAGTCTAATAAGCAGGGGTGAGCTCAGCACCCCGATTCAAATGCTGCCCAGCCTGGCCTGCAGGGCTCAGCTCTCCCCTCCCACCAGCGATATTTGAGCTGGGTTATTAAATAAATATCTGTCCTGATCCAGTAAAAATCACATCCTCATCCCTCTGCCTTCACGAGTCCTCCTGTAACTTCCCAGAGAAGGGGGAGAGACAGGGGAATCTCCACCGCAGCAGGACTCCTGCTTCTACGTCGAGGGGGGATTTGTTTACAGGAGAGATTTCCATTATAAAAACACACGTGTGGCTGCCAGAGGTGGGGTGGGGCTTGGGAGAGTTTGGGGAGGGGGGTTGGAGCGGCTGAAATGGACCCAATGAAAGGAAGAGGATCGAAAGGTGCAAATTTTCGGTTATAAAATAAATAAGTCCTGGGGATGCACGGGACAGCCTGGTGGCTACAGTTCGTAAGACCGTGCTGCAAGTTCACAGGAAAAAAACCTCTTATAAGTGTGCGGTGATAGATTTTAAGTAGACTTATTGGGGTGATCACTTCACAATGCAAAGATCAAATCATTATGTTGTACACTTGAACCTAACGTGATGGTTTTTTAATTTATTTTTTTACTTTTAATTTTTCTTTTTCAAACAGTTTATTTGTTGTTTAGCTTACAAATGACCAAGTTTTTTTAGGGGGGGTTGTTTTTTGTTTTTTACAGCCCACGCTGTCTCTTTTTCTAAAATTTAATTAATTTATTTATACAGCAGTTCTTATTAGTTATCTATTTTATACCTATTAGTGTATACATGTCAATCCCAATCTCCCAGTTCATCCCACCGCCCGCTTTCCCCCCTTGATGTCCATGTTTGTTCTCTACATCTGTATCTCTATTTCTGCCTTGCAAACCGTGAACCTAACATAATGTTATATGTCAACTGTATCTCAATACACACACACACACACACACAGAACTGCTTGTCATTTCATACAAATGAGAGACATTTTGCATCTGAAGGCTGAAGCTCATACATTTCAGTTCCTCTCCCCACCCCAACTCCCAGGCCGATCCTTCTACTTGCCTCCATTGACTGCAGCTCACTGGTCCTGGCTGGGAGGCTGACCCCTTGGGAGGAGACGCAGCCCCTGACTTCCAAGTCCTCAGCCATAAGGAGAAGAGTTCGTCGGGATCAGACTGTCCCCTGGCCGTGAGCTGCTGTGGACTTGGTTCGGGTGGAGAGCATTGCACCCTTTTAACTGAGGTATCTAGTGATGACTCGGGAAGCAAGAGAGGACGTGGTACCCGGGGTTCCCCGCCCAGGACGGTGCTCGGCTCACGCTTGCCCCACCCTGCCCCGTGCAGAATCCCAACTCCAGACGCCCACCCAGTCCCAGAACCCGGTGTGCAGCGTGTACAGCCTCTGGCTTCACATGGCAACGTGTGCAAGCACATGTCTGTGTTCCCTTGCATTTTCCAAACCGCCTCTGTAAGCCTATGCATCAGCTACGGAGAGCCTGACTGACCCGAGGGACAGCGTGGAAGAAAGCTTCCCAAGGCTTGCAGGAGGGCAGCAGGAAGTCCTCTCGAAGACCCCTCTTCACCCCGACACTGGTCCCTGCAGAGACAGAGCCTGTGAGCGTAATCTGCCCACCGGCCCCCAGACCTCCACCCTCTCTGTCTCCGGCGGTTGCTGTGGTTTCATCCTGGTTTCAAGTGGGCAGCAAAGAGCTGTGTAGGCCACCCGGGGTGTTTGGTCACCCTGCCCTTTGGATACACCCTTGTGTTTGCTGCAGTCTTAGAGGCCTGTCAATGTCTTCCTGTTACTGGATAAACATTTTGGAAAGTGCTAATATGTGTTATTCTTATACGTGTTTTTTCTTTCTTTCCAGGTGTCCAAACCTAGGAGTGGGTTTGAGGATTTAGGGAAAAGGTGACCTTGCTTCTCATTCTGTAATGTCCGCTGCTGTGCAGGGGGTGAAATGGAGAACGAACAGGCAGATCCATTTTGTGGACTTTGAGCTTGACGAGATGCAGCGGAGTTCTGACCGAGATTCCCCTTTCTGAGCCTCTGGAACAATGTACCCCACACTGATGGAAAGAAAGTGGGATCTCATGACCAAGTTCACCAGGCATCACTTTAAGTCATGGCATTTGTCCCAGGATCTCAGGATGAGGATCTCAAGTTGCAAGTTGTAGCAACGCTGGAACGGATTTCACGTCGCACATGTACAGGCTGGGATGCTCTTTGCAGGTGCATCGGAATTCTACTTATACCTAAAAGGCCTTCAGGTGACTAGGGAAGGAGAGAGGGAGCAAAATAAAAATAGCAACTGAAGAGATAATGAAGAGAAGACTGATTCTAGTTCGGGGTCACAGACCTAACGTCTGTTTTCTGCCAGCACTTTTGGCTCCGGGCATTTCAAAATCAACATGCTCCAATCAGGCAAAGGGCACCGTTAGAGATGATTCCTGAAATAGCAACGCAGAAATGACGCAGATCCAGATGCAGAGTGACGGCAGGACAGGAGGAGGAACACGAAGAATTTCAATGACTGCAGCATGCCGTGGGCGGATCTGGGGCGTCTGGTCCACGAGGTGCAGAGCTCTGCTTCCACTGGTGACCCCACCGTGAGCTGCTCCAACCCCAGTATCCGGATTTACAAAACCCCTGAGCCAAAGGGCGATTAAGTCTTTGAACAGACACCTGTCGGCTCCTTGGAAGGGTGAGTTCTCCTGGTGTACTTAACATGGAAGTAGATTGACAGCAATCTTCCAGTGGGCCGTGGAAGGGGCCCACGCACGGTGAGATGCCAAGCAGCAGCGGGTAGCTCCTGGGACCCAAACCGGAGGGGTCCCCCGCTCTGCGGCCCGGAGCCCCACTCTCCTCCTGCCAGCCCACACGGCCGGCGATCTGGGGGCTCTGCACACGATACCAGGTCGCCTAGGGATGGTGCGCACTCCTCTCACTGCCTTGGGTTCAGTTCCCCCCGGGGAATCCCTCCCATTTCACACCCGCCAACCGGTGATGTGCTTGGAAGGGTTTCAGAAAGTAAAACGAACAGCACAAACACACTCCCAGCATTAATAAAAGTGACTGGAAGAATGAGTCGTCAGTTACAGGGCGGGCCTTGGCTGTGGAAGCGTTATTCCCGCTGTGCGGGGAGCCCGGCTCATGGGGCCCGAGGTGATTAACTTTGACGAAGCTTATTTGGGGGTCTGTGCTCATTTTTGTGTTCTCGGCACCGCTCCAGCCACAGGGGAAAAGTCAACGCAGCTTCTGTGCCCGACCCTCCCATCACCGGCTGCAGAGGCTTTCAGTCTATAACTAACTTGTAATTGTTCATTTCTCCTATCGCAGGGAGCGAGCTTTCAGGGAGGATGCCTCCTGGGCAGGTGCTAATTGCTAGGCTCTGAGGACAAGGTGATGGCAGAGCAGGACAAACGGGGCAGTGCCCCCCGACGTGCAGTGTCCCTGGACTCACTCTGCCCCAGCAGGAAACCCGAACACCCCAGGGAGAAGCGCTGGACGACAGGTATTTACTTAAAAAACCCAGAAACTTCTGCTGGCAGTTCTGGGTCACAGAAGGAAGCAGAGGTGAAGTCATATCCTTGTATGTCCCAAGCTGGATCCTGAGGCCGGCTCTGGGGTAGAGTCGAATAGTCAAGGAGATGCCTTGTCACGGTCACGCTGAGCATCTGCCTGGCAGTGGGAAGGCCCGTTGGTACTAACGGCTTTTGCAAATGCATCTCCCTCCCCTGTGGTTTCCAGTTATCTAAGCTGCCGAGAGCAGAGCGAGCACATCTGGACAAATCTATCCCGTGCACGTCCTTCTAAAGCCGGGGCTGGTCGCTGGCCAGGACCCAGCGGCCCCTACGGGGCTGACCAGCTTGTGCCGGGGCTGGAGGGGAGGACAGCTCATCGCCCCAGGAAGGGCCCGAGCGGCTGGAGCAAGGCTGCGGTCCCAGGAGATTTTTGCTGCCCCCTCCCCCGCTCCCCCCTTGTCAATCCTCCTCAAATCTCTGTGGCGTCACCCGCTCCCAGACGGGACAGCCCCACCGCACGCCTCTTCCGCGGCTGGCTGACAGCACGCCTGCACCCCCGGACTTGAAGCAGCTTGAGGACACCTGTGTCTTTGCATCGTTATGTCCCAGACACCTGCTCACCTTGACACGCGCGAGCCCCAAGTATTCATTAAATACACCAATGCCCACAAAAGTGGTCTCAGAGTGCTCCCTATCTCTGGCTGCTTCATCCAGAGCGAGGGATGCAATGAGGTCTTTCCACGCCTCTGGCCCTGCCTGGCCATCCTCGGGGAAACATGGAAATGACAGTAGGTAAGGCTGTCCGAGTGCATCAGAAGGGCCTCTCTCAAAAACCAAACCAAACCAACACGAAATGAAACGAAACGCTAAAAGCAACGGAAGAAACTTCCCAACCTAACTCCAGCCCGATCGCTCTGACGTGACGCAGAAGTGCCGCCTTCTTGGTACAGGAAGCCAGGGGCTTTGCGCCGACCACAGAGCCAGGCCCAGCCGTGCACCAGGGCTGCTCTAAATGGCCGGGCGCCTCAGCTCGTGCTCAGAGCTCACGCAGACCTGGGCTTTCTGGAACGCACGGGAACCCGGCCTGCAGTGTTCTAGGGCCACTGCGCTGTGAAAATCCCACGCACCTCACGAAGCTGACTTGGATCCCCCCGTGACAAGCCCCTTCTTTGGTGCCGTCCTGGGGTGAGCATCTCCCCAGCACCTGCCCACGGCCCCCCTTGCAGCCAGGCTCTAGTGTTGAGCGGTGTGGCCGCTGGGACCCCCTCCTTCCCCTTCTGTGCTGGTCCCTTCCCACTGCAGCCCCTGCCCCAGCGATGCTGTCCCTATTTCCCAGGCGCCTCACGTCACCAGAGAGTCACCAGGTTTCTCTCTACTCTTACCTCTGAAACCGAGTCTAAGTGTGTGCACATATTCTATCACCGGCATCTAAAAGTAGGTTAGCAAACTGCCCCTACTGCCAGTCGGAGTGCTTCCTGGGCTGAGGTGGAGAGCGGAGGAGAGGCTGTAGGGGTGAGGCTGGGAAGCTCGGCGAGCAGCGGGTTTTACGTGCCACTTGTGCGAAAATGTCCCCAGAGGTGAGACCTGGGGCGGGGCCTGCCCACCCACCGGAGACGAGGTGCCACCCCTTCCCGAGGCTCGCGGACACCCCACACTCTGCGGGGAGGGGACGGGCAGACACGGGCACTGCCCCCTGCAGCATAGAGACTTTCACTTCGTAAACATTCTGGTCAAATCCTAGCTCAGGAAAAGAAAACCCCAAAGCTAAGAGCCGTGCGTACCCAGTGGGAAAGGACCAAGGACCTGCTCCCAGAGGAGGCCTGCCGCCTCCAGACGGGGAGCCTGGCCCGGTGGTCGGCTGGCGCCCCGGGAGCCGCCCGCCCTGACCCTCCCCCGCAGAGCCAGCAGCCGGGCGCCGGGGAGGTGAGAGTCGGGAACTTCTGAGCCGGCGTCCAGCTCCACGCGGCGTCCAGTTGGGCGGCTGGGAGCGCTGGACCTGGGGGTCCTCCCTGGCGGGGCAGGGGGGGCGCAGTCCACATCCATCCGGCAGTGCAGAGCCGGTGACGTCCCCTGACTCTGACCCGACCTGCCCAGGCCCCCGAGCTCTCCCCAGCAGGCCTGACTGATGGATTTGTCTGGACACCTGACCCGGCTCAGCAAGAATCCTGGTCGGCGGGTTTAGCCGGAGGCCCCTTACCCTGGTGCCTCCTCTTGGTCCCTTTCTGGCCCCTGACACGCCCCCTCCTTCCCTGTTGCATTCGGAGTTGAGCCCCATCTCTCTCCTGACGGCTGGACCCCCTACCCCCCTGCAGTGGTCCCCACGCCATCTCGACAGCCCCCTGAGTGAAGTCTTCTTTATGTCTTTAACAAGCGTCCCGAATGGCTTTGTCTTTTCTGGTCTGGATAATGTTTTTCTGCAGCAACATCTACAGGACTGCTGAGTGCGGGCGTGATCCTGTTTAGAGGCAGGAAGCAGTACCGAATCTGGGCGCCCAGAGGCCCCAAACTGAAAGCTCTGTGCAGCCCGGGAGCGGCCGAGGGGCCCCTTCAGCCTTCTGCTGGGCCCAGGGTGGCCTCTGCTCTGCCCTCAGGGAGGTGGCCCGGCTGCAGGGCCACTGAGGCCGGCCGGTCTCTGACAGGGAAAGTGTGGAAGGGGCTCCAGGCCTGGAGCCGCCGGGAAGGGGTGGCGGTCCCTGGTCTGCGCCGGGGAAATGCCTGCGCGTTCAGAATCCCCCGAGGGAGCGCACGCCCCCAGGTGACGGGTCTACACTGACCTCGGGTTTGTACCCAGCAGCTGCCGACTCCCCTGCCCCACCTCCCTGTGCTTTCTGTGCAGTCGGGACCCTGGCCTGCAACTTACGTTCCAGTCGATGGTGACAAAGAAAGGGTGGCGCTTGATCTCCTCCACGCCGTCCAGGCCAGCACCTGCCGTGACCACAGAGCAGAGATGAGCATCAGAGCAAACCCGTGACTGCAGTTCTGACGCAGCAGGGAGGGGGCTGGGGTCCTGACGCCCTCCAGGGGGAAGGAGCCCCCAGCTGCGACCTCTCCTGCCAGCTGCCCCCTCACAGCCCACAGAGGCCACCACTCAGCCCTGCAGAGCTGTGACCAGGTGAGGTGGCAGAGAGGGGGGCGGGCAGGCTAGAACCTCCTGCCGCAGGTGTGGGGATGCCCGGGCATCCGGGCAAGGAAGTGGAGGCCCATCCCATCCCAGTCTCCACTAGAGCCAGCATCAGGCCGGGCCTTCCAGAGGATGAGAAAGGATGAGAAAACGCCGGTGAGGGCAGGGTGGAGGCTACGGCACAGAGAGCCTTATAAGGCTGCTCTGGGGCTTACAGGGAAGGGGAAGGAAGCCAGGGCCCGGAGAGGCCTTTTCTAGCAGGACGGGAACCTGGAGAGAGACGGAGGTGGCCTGTGTCCACCCGGGCCTGCGCGAGACAGAGGTTTCTTGTCACCTGGACACTGTGTACAAACAGTGCTGCTTCGCCGGCTCCTTCTGCCTGATCTCTCCCTGCCTTGTTGCTTATGTGAAATCCTGAGCCCCAAGGGAGGAGGGATGGGTGAGGGCGTGCAGAGGACTTCGGACACCTAATGGTAGACACGTGTCGTCACGCACTTGCTGAAGCCCGTAGCTGCCCCTCCCAGAGTGAACCCTGATGTGAATCGCGGCTTTTGGGTGGTAACGACGTGCCGATACTGCTTCACCACTTCTAACAAGCGCGTCAAATCAGCAAGCGCTGACGCCAGGGGACGCTGCGTGCAGCGGGTGACGGAGCATGTGGGACTCGCTGTACCTTCTCTTCCATTTTTTCTGCAAACTTAAAATGGCTCTAAAAATAAGTCTATTAATTAAAAAAAAAAACCCAAAACAAAATTCAAACAGCCAAGCCCTAAGGCCCCATGAGGTCTGCGTTCTCTCCAGGATGGGAAGGTGAGTCAGGGAGGGGCCGGGAAGCAGCGCAGATGCGGGAAGGGGTAGCAGGCAGCCTCGGGCCGGGCGACTCCTGCTCCCGCTTTGTCTGGGGAAACAGGTCCTGCGTCTCAATCGACCAGGTCGTGCGTGAGGCCCACACAGGCTTCCCGGTTCTGCACCCCGAGCGCTGGGGCCCAGCCCCGCCCCGTTCAGAGGCTCGGCCCGCGTCTGCCCCACTAGGCTGAGCCGCCCCCCTCATCCCCGGGAGGGAGGCAGGCGGCTGGGAGGCTGGAAGCAGGAAGGTATGGAGGACAGCGCGAGGCCCCCCGAGCCGCCGTGGTCACCGTGGAGCCCCTCGCCCGGCCTCGCCATCCAGCCTGAGAAGCGGGAGGACTCTCCCCCCGGATGCCGGGGGTCCCGGGAGACACAGCCCGCTGTGGGCTCATGGCTTCCTGTTGTCATCTCCGGCCCTGTTTCCTGGTCAAAGCCGCGACATGGGCAGAAAAGGAGGCGCGAAGCTGCCCGTGACATCAGGGTCGCCTCTAGGTGGACGAGGGCCCAGCTAGCTCCCACTCCCTGGGGAAGCCTGGCCAGGGCAGCACCCTGGGAAAGAGGAGCCCCTGGCCTTGTCACCACGCTGGACTCCGGTGACCTGGTGATGGTCACTTTGGTACGCAAATGGACGAACAAGGGGAGGAAGCTTTCAGACCCGGAATTTCCCCCTCTAGGGACACGGGGAAGTGCCGCGGGGCAGACACATCACAGATGTTCTCCCGCTAAATGCCACGAACACCCAGTGCCTTGGACACCATCCCTACTCTCTAGATAAGGAACCAGCCTGAAGGAGGCTGGGTAACGTGTCCAGGACCAAACCGGAGTTTAGGAGCAGAAATGGAAGACAGATTCCGCTCCCCGCCCCTGAACCCCACCCCGACGTGTGTATCCAATTTGGCCTTTCTCCTGAGACATTAGGATATAATAAGAAATACATATTTTGGTCTTTGTCTCGGGCTCCTGGCCAGAGCTCCTAAGATGCTCGTAATTTCCTGAGTGGTAAGAATGTTGGAAGCATCTCCTGTTTTTTTTTTTTTTTTTTTTTTTTTTTTTTTTTTTGATCCGCGGCATGTGGGATCTTCCCGGACCGGGGCATGAACCCATGTCCCCTGCAACGGCAGGCGGACTCTCAACCACTGCACCACCAGGGAAGCCCGCATCTCCTGTTTTGATGTCTGGCTTTGGTCACTGGCTCCTGGAATGGCTCCAGGCGTGAAAGAGGCATCTCTTGTCATTCAAAATAAGCCCCTCTCAACCACCCCTTAATTTGTCTTAATGAGGTGACTTGTGGAAAGACCCTACAGATGGAGCCAACCTTGTGACGAGGCTTGGAACTTTCATCCACCTCTGACGAACTCGCCCACATGCCCCAACTGCAGGGAGCAGAGAAGGGCTGAGACGGAGTCCAGTCGCCAACGGCCAGTGATTGAATCAATCACACCTACATAATGGAACCTCCAACAAAACCTGAACACCACGGTTAGGGGAGTTTCTGGGCTGGTGAACAACCAGGAGGGTGGCTCCCCCCAAACCCCAAAGGGACAGAAGCGGCTGGGCTGGGGACCCTTCTGGACCTCGCCCTATGCACCTCTTCATCTGGCGGTTCATCTGATCTTGTAGAACATCCTTTGTAATACATTGGTAACAGTAACTCACTAAAGCGCTTTCCTGAGTTCTGTGATCTGTTCTCGTGAATTATCACAGCTGAGGAGGGGGTCTTGGGAACCCTGGGTTTACAGCTGGTGGGCCGGAAGCACATGGACAACCTGGCACTTGGGACTGGCATCGGAGATGGGGTGTCTGGTGGGAGTGACCCTGACCCTGGGGTCCGAGATAACTCTGGGTGGTCAGTGCCAGAACTGAGCTGAATCGTAGGACACACAGTCTGTGTCTGCAGAGAAGTGGAGAATCAGTTGGTGTGGAAAACCCCACACGTCTGGTGTCAGGAGTGTTGCTATGAGTAGAGAGAAAGAGTTTTATTGAGGACCTCACGCTGAAGACCCTCCGGATGTCCGTGTCCATCCCTTGCTGTGTAAACCCCTGACCTGAGTCCAGAGGTCTGGTCTCAGCCTGGGCATCCCCAGCTAGAGGCCCTCCACAGGTGCCCAGGCAGCTGCTGGAACAAGATGTCGAGAATGAACAGTCTGGCTTCGTGCCCACCTGCGTGCAGCCCTCCTTTGATGGAGACCAGAGCTCGGGACTGAAAAAGTCCTCTGGCCACGACGATTAAAGAGAAACGAAAAGCCGCCTCTGACTTGTACCTCCTCCCGCTCTTTTTGGTGAAGGCGGGTTGCGTTGCCAGAAGCTCTGTGGGTTAGTCGAAGGTGGGAGACTGGTGCTCACACGTTGAGCCCGGGGAGAGGCACCTGTACAGTGACTCACTGACTGTGTGACTTTGAAACATCGACTTTGCATTTTGTACCCACTGCATTTCATGCTCATTCGTCATTTGCAAGAATGCTCTGCAAGAATCAAAATGAAGTAAAACAGAGGAAATGCAGGTGTTGGTGTGGCTACAGTTGTTTGCTGGTACCAGCTGGGCTGTCTCGGGCGCCTACTCAGAACATTTTAATCTGCGTCCTCGTTCTTCCACTGCAGTGAGATTTTGCACCACGTTCGTGCTTCGAGGCCTCAACAAACACTCGAGAGCGAATTAACACTTTGGTTATTACTCAAAAATTCCAGGTGTTCCAAAGAGGGGAAAACGTAAAAGAGAAAGAATTTCTGCACAGAGTTCTCTAAAGCCTTTGTCAACCTTCCTAGGGCACATGGGGTCATTATTTTGGATTCTAGTTCTATTTATCCTCTCCTGAAACATGTTAAAAGAGTCTACTTTGTGCTGGACAATTCCTTTTTGTTTAATACATTTGACAAACGGCAGCGAGCAGAGGTCCCAGCTGGGACAGTCCAGAGATTGTGTCTGTGTCTGTCTCTGAGTCTCGGCTGACTTGCTGTGGGGTCATCACCAAATGCACTCAAGGCTCACTCTGTCCCGAAGAGGAGGGCTCACGAAGAATTGACAAGAACAGGTACTTATGGACAGAAACATGGAGAACGGAAGAACAGCATTCTCTCTATGCAGTTTGGCAAGTCTCGATTAAGATCCCCAATGCCTGGCAAATACGCAGAAAGAGTTCACTGGGGCAGCAGATTCAAGAATTCATGCTTATTCTCTGGTGTATGAACATTTAATTACTTTTGTTCCAATCGCTTTTGGGCTGTCTTCCCGAACCTCTGTATCTGGACCCCCGTCTCAATTTCTCCGCGTTGGTTGAGGGGTAGCTTTGCATCCCACTGGAACTGTCTTCCACCGGCACATGGCTATAAAACGCAGTGCTGTGCCTGAGGCTGGGACCTGTTCTATGGCCCTGGGTACCTGCAGCCCTTCCACCTCACATTTTTAACGAGCCGACCCCGTTCCTTTCCTCCTGGGCTTAATCATCAACGGGCTTCCACTTCCACAGTAAATCATCCCCAAAAGGTTTGGGGATTGGCCAAAAATGTTTTCCTTGAATCTTCCTGTCCACAGATAGCTTTGGGAAATGTTTAATCCCTGGACCCTTTGTGACTCTGTTGAAATATTTGTTTTTGTCGTTTGAGAGTCACACAGAGTCCCTCTCTAATTCTTTTGGGCATGTTCAGAATAAACTCACGTCTGGCTCTTTTCCTTGCATACTTTGTGCGGGTCTGGTCTACCGGACCCGCACACTCCTAAAGGCCAGTCCATAACCACCCAGTATCTGAACACCAGGTCTGCTTTTTCACTTCTCAATCACTTATAGATCATCTACACATTTTTAGTCTTAAAGTATTGCCGGTCAGCTTGAAATTTCATTTACTGTTTAAAATCTTTGCTTGCCGTAGCTTGTGTCTTCTGTGACCTTCTGGCTGAGGCGGGGCCCTGGCAGCACCCTCAGGGCTGGCTTGAGACCACCACCTCCAAGCCAGGGGCTGGGGCGTTCGCTCAGCCTTGACCAAGCCGTCAAAGGCTGGCCCTTTACAAGAGGTCACAGCAATGCCCGTGGGACTGGAATGAGATGGTTGGAGCCCAGAGCGGACTGTGTTTGAAGTCAGATCAGGAGAGCACACCCTCTGGAGATCGAGTCTGGAACAGAAAATGGAAACACGAAAAACAGAAGTCCTGGGCGAGTGGACGGGCCCTGCCCACACGTGTTCTCCGGTCACCAGCGGCAGTTTACCGGCTGCGCTGTTTTATGCTCATGGGCACGTCTAACGCCTTTCTAACCTCTGCCCCGTGTTCCCCCAGGAGTCCAGCATGTCCAGGACTTAAGTTACAGATGCTCACAGGGGTGAGCTAGAGACGCCCCAAGAGGGTCTTTCTCTAATTCACGACTAGAACGATCGATCCTCTGAGAAACAAGACTGCCGCGCTCCGCCTGCTGCGTCCTTACGAGGGTCCCGACCGGGGGACGTCGCAGCCCCGGCCTGGCCCAGGCCGCTCCGCCTGCCCTGCCCTCTCAGCCCCCGACCCAGGCCGCCTGGAGGGCACGCGTGCTCTCACGTGCTAGTCTTCTCCGCTTCTGCAACTGCGCCTGTGACGTTCTCGGGCCTAGAACTCACGCCCCCGACTGCCCCCTCCCCAGCACACGCACAAGCCTGCAGATGCCGCCCAAGGTCCCAGGCAGCCCTGCTGGGCGGGCATTTTGCTCCTGCTTCCATCAAAGGTGAAACCCAAACAATCCAGTTTTCCAGCTGCCGGGTCCACACGCCACCGTGGTGGAAATAAACTCAAATTTGACTCCATTTTTGACAAGAGTAAAATCTCTCCACTCACGGCACGGAAAACCACCCGTTCCATCCCTCCCCTCCACTGACCGCTCAGCCCTGCCAGGCCCGGCCTGGGTGGGGGCCTGTCTGCCTTCTCTATCTGTCTGTCCCTCCAGCACCACCCTGGCCCTGCCCCCGCCCCTCAGCCCTGGCGTCCTGCCCGGAGGAGGGTGCTCCCTCTGGCTGGCTCCTCAGGTGTCTCAGGTCTGCAGGGGAAAGGCAGGGGGATCTCTACCCGAGATTTCTGGCCTCTTTGCCCACACGGCTGGGTTTCCCACGCGGCAGCATCCTCTACCTGTGTGTCACCAGCACCTGCCACAGGTGCATGGGGCACCTCACTGAGCAGTGCACACTGCAGTCAGCGGTGGGCTGGAGACTTAGACTTGGACTCTTTTGGTGAGGGCAATGCATCTTAAGGGGACAACGGGGGGGAAACGCCAGCTCTAGCCTCGGCAGCAATGCCGCCCTGGGCAGGTGATCTGGGGCGAGGACCTCGGTCTCGTCACCTGCCGAGCGTGTGACATCAAGTGGAAGAACCTCTGCCATTTCTTCCACTGCAGATGCTGTGGACACCCTCTCGGAGGCGCTGAACTGGGATCCTCCAAATCCAGACGGACCCCCTCTCGGAGGCGCTGAACGGGGATCCTCCAAATCCAGACGGTGAAGTCCTAAGCCCAGAACCTCAGCATGTGACCTTACTTGGAAACGAGGTCGTCGCAGATGTGATTAGAGAGGATGAGGTCACACTGGGGCAGGGTGGCCCCAGATCCAATATGACCGCTGTCCTGATCAAGAGGGGAAATTTGGACAGACAGGTCTCTTCAACAGTTCAAGTGTCAAGAGACAGAGATCTGGGCTGATTCGAAGGTAATGTGGTTAAACCACAGATCTACGTGAGGAACCGGGGTTTGGGTGAGGCCTTCTGATATTGACGAACTCCCCAAATGGCCAGCGGACTTTTTGGGGGGGGAGTCAAGAACAAGGCTCAAGGCAATCAGAGGGGGAAGAGTCCCAGCCTCCTAGTCTAGCTCCCTGTGCAGACCACGATTAATCTACTCGACATAGTTTCCACCTTAAGGCTAAAGATTTTCAGGCAATTAAATTTAGTAGCTGACCCGGGTCCAGTTGGGTGAGTAATAATTCCGACTATAATTTCTTTTTATGTGAGTCTGGACATCTTGGATATGAAATACTGCTGCAGGATGGTCCATAACTCCTGGAAGGCTTTATGATAATTCACTTTAGAAATTATCTGAAGGGCAATCTATGGCCGTGGATGGGCCATTTTCCATGCTTCTGTGGGCTCCACTGGGCTAGTATCTTTTTTCTTTTTTGCGGTACGCGGGCCTCTCACTGCTGCGGCCTCTCCCATTGCGGAGCACAGGCTCCGGACGCGCAGGCTCAGCGGCCATGGCTCACGGGCCCAGCCGCTCCGCGGCATGTGGGATCTTCCCGGACCGGGGCACGAACCCGCGTCCCCTGCATCGGCAGGCGGACTCTCAACCACTGCGCCACCAGGGAAGTCCTATCTCTGCTTTTTTATGCATTTATTTGTCAAACACCCTAGAGTGTTTCCTACGTGTCAGGCACTGGTCCAGCTCTTTACGTCTTCCTAACAACCCTCTGAAGAGGTTCTGCTATCACCCTCGGTGCACAGGGCGGGAAAGCAGGCACAGAGAGGGGCAGCCATCTGCTCAAGGTCGCCCAGCAAGTAACTGCTCGTGGGGGGGGGGGGGATCCCCACCCCTCTGCTTGGTGCTGCCACTCAGGGCTCCTCGCTAGCTCCCTCCCCGGCTTACGTCTGTGCTCCCTCCACGTTCCAGCAGGCCCCCCGGCTCCTGTCCCTTGAGGTCTTCCCCCGCTCTTTCTCATGGCAGCCGAGGCGTGTTTGTGTGCCCCATCTTTTACCATCCTAGAGGCCCCATGAGAACGAGGGCCACAGTTTTGCTCCACTGTTTCCCCAGCGCCAGAGCCCGGAAAGTATCAGGGAACCGGTGAAGGTGTGTGTGTTTCTGGGTCACATATACATCGTCCCTCTCCTTCCTAATTAAAGGGCCCTTAGTATCTGCCGACAGGAAGGCAGGCCAGGCCCCAAGCCCCCGACGAGTCCACACTCTTGCCATCTGCCCGTCTGGGCAGCTCCGAGGCCAAGGATGGGTTCCTGCACCACACAGGAGTCTCTGAATATCCCGTGTTTCTCTCAAAACCAAATTTTACAAAACTAGGCTTTTCATCATAAAACGAGTGTGTGTTATTGATGAAAGAATCAAACTATTGACGTGTCTGGGGTGAAAGGAAAAGCTCACCTCCCCACCCGGCCCTCCACACTCGCTGCTAACAGCTACTCGTGTGTTTCCAGAAATTTTCTTTGCTCACTTCTCTCCCTCTCTTCTAAAAATAGGATCATTCTGGACATTTGCTATTTTTCCTTAACTCTTCATTTCTGGCTGAGACGCATCTCCGAGCTAGTGGTGCAGACCTGCCTCACCTCCCGGGTAGATGGACCCCGCTTCCCTGAACCATCCGTCGGTGGTGGGAACGCGGGCTCCTTTCTTCCCCTCCTTCCTGCACTAACAACATCCCGTACGTCTCTGGGTACTTGTGCGACCACGTCCTAGGAAACATCCCAGAAGTGGAATTACTTGGATGAAGAGTACGTGCTTTACTTCGACAGACATTTTCAACTGATGTATGGAAAGATCGGGGCAAAAGCACCCCCTGCCGAGGGTTCCTCTGTCCTCACACCTCACCACAATGGATGGTTCCAGACATGGGCCGCCATGCCGGACCGAGAGGCTAAAATGGTCCAGAACACTTCTACAGTTAGGAAGAGGGCACAGCCACTGTGGAAGATGGTCAGGTTGCTCCTCAATAAATTAAGAAGAGAATTACCACAGGATCCAGGAATTCCCACTTCTGGAACTCAGGGTCTTGAAGAGCTATTTGCGCACCCACGTTCGTAGCAGCGTTATTTACAACAGCCAAAAGGTGGGTCAACCCAAATGTCCACGGGTGGAGGACGGACGAGCACAGTGTGGTATACCCGTTCCACGGAATATATTCAACTTAAAAACGAGGGGAATTCTGACATCTGCTACAATACGGATAAATCTGTGGACTTTATGCTAAGGGAAATAAGCCAGACACCAAGAACCAAATTCTGTATGCTTCCACCGACATGAGGCCCCAAGGGGAGTCAAAACACAGAGACGGAAAGCAGAAGGGTGGGGGTCAGGGGCTGGGGGAGTGCGAATGGGGGTTTCTTGTTTCATGGGGACAGAGCTTCGGTTCTGCAAGATGAAAAGGGCTCTGTGGATGCATGGTGTTGACGTTGCCCAACACTGCAAATGTACTTGACTCCTGAACTGTGCCCTTAAAAACTGGTTAAGACGATACACTTTTTGCTACGTGTGTTTTACCACAGTTGGAAAAGACAGGAGGGGGATACGAT
Source organism: Neophocaena asiaeorientalis asiaeorientalis (assembly GCF_003031525.2). Taxonomy (NCBI): domain Eukaryota; kingdom Metazoa; phylum Chordata; class Mammalia; order Artiodactyla; family Phocoenidae; genus Neophocaena; species Neophocaena asiaeorientalis. The sequence continues at coordinate 748,097 of NW_020173202.1, forward strand.
ATCACAAAGAACTGCACAGGCACTCGCTGGTTAAAAAGTATAGCAATTATGAAAAGCGAGAAAAAAATTGCCCTGGCTATAGCTGCTTTACGAAATAGGGAGGTCTTTAGGTAAAAACTGAAACCCTCACCTCATGCTTGGGTCTGATAAATACACCATCTTATTCCTCAAGACTGTGATTTTATGTATTATCTCCCTTGTGTTTTTCTAAATCTTGATACCTTTTGTCCAATTTTTCCGCAGAAAGAAAATTCCATATAAAATGAAAACAAGTTGAGATTTTCACACAATTCATTAAATCCAATTACAGTGAAATTTCAGGGAGTTCGCTACAGGCAAAGGGAGAAGAATTATATCCTCAGCTCAAATTAAAGTAAAAAAGAATCAAGTTGTGAGCTAAAGATAGTTCGAGGGAGGGTGAGGGTTGAGACTTGGAGAGACAAGGAGGGCGGAGGGCGAGAGACCCCCCATATCCTATTTTACACGAAACACCGAGCCATTCTCCATCACTCCCATCAGAGAGTCAGTCAAACTGGGGGGGACTGTTTTTAATTAGTTACCTCCCAAAGGTGGATGGTCAGCCTGAGACCATCAGTACGGAGCCCCAGTATTCCCCCAGTTGCCTAAAAAGCAGGCATTTCTGAAACACCAGCGGGACGTGGTGCTCCAGACCTGCACAGTCCGTCAACCACAGGGACCAGAAGATGAGCTATGATGGGGCCGGTTTCCTAGGATGCATGATGAGGTGAGGGGGGCCCCGGGATCCCGGGGGCGTGGGGGGTACACGTGGGACCCTGTGCCCACAGAGCTGGGAGGCTCTGGTCAGGGGCCACCTCGTGCTCCCTTCACCATGAATGTGATGCCTGGAGCTGCAGCAGCTATTTTGTGATCGTAAGGCACCATGTGTGAGGATGAAAAGGCAATACACTAAGGCTGGTAAACGAAGAAGACAGACCTATCGGGCTTTTGAGAGCAATAGTTCAGCTGCCCAGCCAATGCTTACAACCCTCTACTGCAACATGGCTTGTAATATGAGAAGAATAAACTACAGTTTGAAACATTAAATTAGCTGGGTTAAATAATTTTAAATTATTTAAGAGTTCTTTACTTTGCAGCTAAAAGCAATTCTTAGGGATACACCTCTTTTCGTAAGTGAATCTAACATTTCTCCTTTTATCTACTTTGTAGTGTTGTGAGGGTTTGAATGAGATAATAACTTTATTAGTGCAGAATTCCGTGCGTATCATTGTCATCCCGAGAGGAACCACAGGCTCAGGAAGAGAAATGACTTATTTACCTGGTTTGTGAAAGAACCAATCAGCAGAGGACTGTGAGAGGCTGTGTGCCTGCCTTGCCCCTTGCCCAGCCCCCTGGCCTCTCAGTGCTGTACGGAGAGCCTGTGTCTACACTGGATGGGGGTAGAGCACCAGGAAGGAGTCACAGAATCAAAATAAAGGGGTAATTAACCCAAAGTAATTGTTGGGATCAAACATTAAAAGACTGATGATACCAGATGGGGATGGGGCTCTAGACTGGGCAGGCTCAGGGGTTCAGACAGGGGCAGAAACGATGTGCAAAGATGTTTACGTGCACTTTGAGGTTTCACAGCTCTGCAAACCGGATTCTGAGGCAGGTGTGTTCTAAATCGGGTTAAGATCTGCTGAGCTGAAAGACAAGCTGGCCTTAGACTAGCAGAGATCATTTCAGTGTCTCTGTTGAACTGATGGAGGCATTAACGAAAAGCAATCAATTAATTCATGATCCAAATCAGAACTGGGCAAACCATTATGATCTCTCTGTAACATTCAAAGACAAATTAGATGGGGTGGCTTTTCCACCCCATCGAATTAGATGGTTCTGTCTTTAGTTTACAGAGTTCTAAAGTGCCACCATTTTGTGCAAAAACGGTGACTGTTAGCTAACAATACTTGGGCAGCGACCCTGTGTTTTTGAAATCCTCGGAGCTCGGACAACACGTGACAGAACTTCCCCCCCTGCGTCAGGGCCTTTTGCTGTCAGAGAACGTGGTGAAATGCGGGGCCAGACCACAGCAGAGTGTGAGCATGTGGGCGGCCCGGGGCGGGCGCAGGGGTCTCAGGGAGCCTTACCCAGCCGGTTGCAGGGGTTCCGTTTGAAGAGGGCTCTCAGAAGACTCTGAGCCTCCACGCTGAGGAACTGCGGCATGCCCAGCTTGGCTCTGAAAAGCACAGTCGTATTTTCGGGTAAGAAGGATGAGCCCCAAAGGGAGCAGGGTTTTCTTCAGGGCTCAGCATTCACAGACAAATCCAATCACATCCACGTGACCCAGAGCAGCTGTTTACAACAGCTATATAATGATTCACTAAAAATAACAAGGCCACTAAAAATAAACAAGAATGATCCCACTAACATACAGAACATTTTAAATGGAAATTAACTATGGTTTCCAAGACAACAGCAAAAAGGCTTTGGAGAGATGCCAGCATGCTTGACATTTTAGGACTCTCCTCTTGGCTTGAGGAGACAGCTGGATTCTCTCCTCTGCCTCTGGTGTGGTCTGCGGCAACATCTGGGGAAGGAGGGCCTCGCAGGACCGCACTTTGGGAACCACGTGTCCACAGTTTGCTGCTGCCCCTTCAGAAATGCTGTCACTCCCAACGACAGGTTACAAGTTCACACCTGGGATTTGCTGGAGGGAATTATTCTACAGCTTTAGGAAAAAAGGTCTTGTTCCCTCTTAAAATTAAAAGGAACAAAGGCCATCAAAAAGAAAAACACATAGTAGACTGTAGCTACACATGTCATCCATAGTGTAAGGTCACGTGATACAGGGAAACACCGTTTACATCCTCTCTACGGGTTGTCTTCCAAGAACTGCTCTCCTGTTTATATAATGATGTATCTACAAAACCGTAAGCTTTGCAGGTGCCTCCTGGTTTTATAAACGTTGCGTGTCCACCTGCAAGCAGAGTCTGAGAGAGCTGGTCGTGAGGCCAAGCACCTTCATGGATTCTCCTGCAGGTGCGGTGGGCCCAGCCTCTCACTGAGCAGGGAGACAGTAACTTGGAGCCTGCCTGATTCCAGGGCCACTTCCTCACCCCGTCCGCCCTCCGTCAGCTTCTCTCTCCCAGAGTTTTCCCTCTGACATCTCGCTCAGAGGAAGCCTGCTCTGATGAAGATGTTACGGCAAGGGACTTCCCTGGCGGTCCAGTGGCTAGGGCTCTGCGCTTCCACTGCAGGTGGCATGGGTTCGATCCCCGCTCAGGGAACTAAAATCCCGCATGCTGCGCAGCACGGCCAAAAAAATAAAATGATGTGGTTTTTTTGTTCGTTTTTTCTTTTGTTTGTTTTTTAAAAGCTATTACAGCAAGACTGGCTCTGGGTTTAGACTTCTTTCTAGGGTTCTAAGAGCAAAACCCATTTTTGTGTTAAAAGATTCTTCATGAGAATTAAGGAGAAAATTATGTTCGTACTCAGTGACTCGGGCCGTATGATTCCCGCTGACGTCAGGCAGGAGAGCTCAGGCACGTGCACGAACGGGTCAGCAGGCAGAGAAGGGAAGGCTCTCTCAGGAGCCCCTGCGGCCCTCTGCCCCCTGAACCTGCACTTTTGAAGGTCACCAACCATCATGTCTAAAGACCTTGCTGTTGGACAACTTAGGTGATTTTTACTGATGGAAAACTTTATCTTTGGTAGGAGATTTCATGAGAATCACTGAGAGATGCCACTGGCTTCACCCACTGACGTGAAAATGCCAAGAACGCTCATTACCGTGATTGCCCACTGAACAGTCCCGCTTTTGAAGACCGAAGCTCTCGATATCAGAAGGCGCTAACACGTACTGGGGTGGGTCCCAAGGTGGGTGTTTTACTCACTTGAGGATGAGGGCCATGGTCTCCTTCCTGTCCTTCCCCTGGAATGGCAGTGACCCCGTGAGCATCTCGAACTGCAGACCAACACAGAACAGAAGCAAGAGTTCAGAACCAACGAACTTCACAGTGGCGAGACCCAGACAGGCAAAATGCAGCCCAAGTTCACGTACCCATTCAAAATCTGGTCAGTTAAGTGCAGGCGCTGGCCTACATGCTTGGTGTACATCAGCGAACAGAACTGCATTGTGGACCTTGGCATTCAGTGGGGAGACTGATGGATGATGGACACAGTAAACGCTTCAGCTCTACGGCCGTGAGAAGGTGCTCAGTGCCATGGAGAGGGGGATGGGGGCCTGCAGCCCATGGCCACACACCTTCCACGGGGTCGACTGAGGACCCGTCCTTCTCTGGAGGGTGCCGTGGAGGGGCTGAGCGAGGAGGGGAGGACAGGGGTGGGGAGAGAGCGCTCCGGGTGCAGGTCGAATGGGCGGGTGCTCTGCGGACCCTGAGTGCCCGTGACGACCCTCCTCCCTCAGGCTACTGTGACCCGCCTCCCCAGCTGTTACGAGACACCGAGAGTGAGGGGACGAGTCTGTCAAAGGAGTGAGCAATTCAGGGAGGAATGTCCTGCGCCCGAGAGCAGGGTGGCGGGACCGTTCCCGGCATGTGGACCGCGGCAGACGGCAGAGGCCGGGCCTCTCCTGGAAGAGGCGAGGGGCCAACCTCTCCGGTCACCTTCTCCAAAGTCCAGGGGCATTTCCCGTCTCATGGGGGCAGGAGGCGCAGGGGCCGGGAGAGCCCAGGCCCGCTCTGCTCTCACTGCCTGTGGACCCTCGGGGCACAGACCTTCCTGGGCACGGGCACCGCCACCTGATCTAGGGACGCGTGAAGGTCATGCCCTGTGCCCGGGAGACCCTCACAGAGACGCGTGTTCACAACACAAGATGACAGGGCCCGTAAGAGCATCACGGCAAAGCACCAGCCATCGACAGCTGGGGAACCAGAAGAGGTTCCAGAAGTGTGTGGGGAGCCTGGGGAAGACGTGGAGGAAACAAGTGGGAAGAAGCCTGACTGGGGGCATCAGCTCAGAGCAGGTCACTTTCCTCCTCCCTTTCTTGTCCCTCCTCCTTCGCTACCTTTTTTTTGTTTGTTTTTTGTGGTACGCGGGCCTCTCACTGCTGTGGTCTCTCTCGTTGCGGAGCACAGGCTCCGGACGCGCAGGCTCAGCGGCCATGGCTCACGGGCCCAGCCGCTCCGCGGCATGTGGGATCTTCCCGGACTGGGGCACGAACCCGTGTCCCCTGCATCGGCAGGCGGACTCTCAACCACTGTGCCACCAGGGAAGCCTCTTTCGCTACCTTTGACTTCTCTCCTCTCTCAGTTGTTTTTCTTTCCATCTTTCTTTTTATGTCCTCACTGCCCCTTTTATTTGCTTTCAGCCTCTCCATTTATTTCTTTAACATGCAACGATTTTGATCAGAAAAAAGTATGAAAGGCATATTTTATATTTATGGGACAGATTTTATTAATATATCTAGAAACAGACGAGGGGGATGGCATATTCCCACTCCCCTCTACCCCAGAAACCTCACAAAACTAACTCCAGGTGGCTTTGATGTGTGTGTGGTTTTAGCTGCAGTTTTCTCTGCTGTGCTGGCCGGTAAGACAGTCCTTCTCTCCAGGCTTGGGCCGGCCTCCTGCTCTTTTAAATATCATTTCCACAGAGACACACGTGGCATTCTGTGACTTCAGAGCATCAGGCAAGGGTTCCCTGGAGAACCGCTGTATGGTCACTCGTGAGCCCAGCCTACATCGTTTTTGTTTTGTTTGTTTGTTTTTTTTTTTTTTGAGTACATGGGGCTCTCACTGCTGTGGCCTCTCCCTTTGCGGAGCACAGGCTCTGGACGCGCAGGCTCAGCGGCCATGGCTCACGGGCCCAGCCCCTCCGCGACATGTGGGATCTTCCCGGACTGAGGCATGAACCCGTGTCCCCTGCACTGGCAGGCGGACTCCCAACCACTGCGCCACCAGGGAAGCCCCCAGCCTACATCTTTAAGGGCTTCGCGAGTATCCCTGGGATCCAGGGACAGGACGAAGCCTGTGGTCTCCCTCTGGGAGCCCACCCCACCCTCCAGAGGAATGTGCTTCTCAGGCGGACGCGGACTTAAGAATTGGAATCACTCCCGAAGATGCAGAGCTGTAACCTCAGACCTGGGAGCCGGTGTCGGGAAGACAACATCAAACTTTCAGTAAAATCCGCAGCGAGGGTGCGGAGGCCCCCGTGCCCGCCCCCCACTACACACCCTCCAGACAGGGTAACGGGGAAGCACCCACGTGGACAGGAGCAGAGCCGAGGATGCAAAGTTACCCTGCCGAGGAAGAGGCTACCCTGACGGTCTCACCGACGTATCTAAAGAGAGGTGATCGGTGGGAAGGTAAGCAGAGCGGGACGTCCCTGTGGCTTCTGGCGTGGAGACGGACTGCACCCCAGCAGAGGCTATTCAAGGTCTGTATAACCACGAACACAGCAAGCGTCATCAGCGCCCCGGCAGCTGATGCTCACGGAGCCCTCGTCAGGTCGCGAGCTTGGGCCCGTCACTGCTTGTATTAATGTGTTTAATTTGTTGTGATTCTGTCTTGGGAGCAGTCTTCTCATTACAGCCTGACTTCCCTCGTAGGTGGCTGACGGGGGCAGAACGCACTGACCCTGGAGACGGGGGCACCGCCCCACGTGGTGTGACGTCACCTACTGTACGCCCGTGAGCTGGCATCCCGGCCGGAGCCGTGGGAACTGCCTCCCGAGCTGGTTTGACGTGTCTGCCCCCCACAGACAAGGGTCAGCCGTCCGTGCCGACAAATCCAACACAGCCAGCGCTTCCGAGCCCACGGGGCCGGGGACCAGAACCGAGAGACTGAGCGTGGCCTCCTGGGTACCAGCCTAGGGGCACCCGGCTGATGCCCTGCACCGTGAGCAGGACCCAGCCCAGAGGTCCCAGGGCGAGAGGCATGCGTGTGGGAAGGAGGCTCTGCCAGTGCTGGCTGAGCGACGCGCCTCAGTTTCCTCGTTTGTGGAATGCACAAGGAGGGGGCTGACAAGCCGGGAATGCTGCGATGCTCCTCCCATCCAGTCAATGTGAGACTCACAGCCCCGGAAGTCTGGTCCACGCCGAGGGCCCGGCGGGCCCGGCTGCGGGGGGAGGGGGAAGGGAGGAGAGGAAGGACCGCGTGAGGCGGGGGGACGGCAGCCAAGCCCGCTTCTGTTGTGACTACAGACCGCCCCGGCTAGACCGCGTTTGCTGCACGCTCTGTCTGCGAACACGTGACCCAAAGAAAATCCAAGTTTCTAGATGCAGATGTAAAAATGCTTCACTCTACGTGTATTTTGGTTCATGGTGATTTTGATGACTAAGTGGAGGGATTCTGTGTTTGAAATAAGAAAAAGATCTTTAATCTGGAGATAGCTGCATCCCTTCAAATCCTCCTGCTAAACCCGTAAGAGCGTTAAGGATAAAGGTTTGACTCTTAACACATTTGCATCCTAACTTGAATCCCAGCTCTGTTTCCTGATGGTGGGAGTCTGGAGCGGGGACAGAGAGGAGGCTGCCAGGAAATGCTAGGGTCAGGAATTGGTGGCCCCCCTTGTCCTGAGTCACACAAAGGGCACTGTTTTCCTCGGGTCACTCCTGGACCTCTGAACCCCAGGAGTGGGCGGGCGCTCAGGGGACAGCCACGCGGGCACCTTGGGGACGGCAGATGCCACGCCGCAAGCCCGTCAAGCCACGAGCACATCATATCCCAAGCATACCATACCACGAGCACACCATCCCACGAGCACGCCATACATACCATGAGCACGCCAAAGGACCACCAGTCCGCGCTCTGCGTGTGGCCCCGCCGGTTCACCACCTCGGGCGCCATGTACTCGATGGTCCCACAGAACGAATAGGCCCTCTTGTCGTGGTCGATGGCCTCCTTACTCAGCCCGAAGTCTAAAAGAGAAAGAGCACACAGTGCTCAGTCTCCGGGCGGCACCTGGAGCCCTGCTGCCCGGCCGGCCCACCTCCCACCGCTGTCCTCTTGGGGCCGAGCTGCCCACAGAAGCTGAACCAAACCCGACACCTCCCGGTCAGCTTCTATAGGGACCCACACGTTCAGGAGTGCTCCCGAGGGCGCCTAGAAACTGCATTCCCGACGCCCGACACCAATTCCCCGGGAGCCTGTTTTTAGCAGGACACCCTGGACGTCAGCGGCCCCAGCGGAGAGGCCTGCGGGGCTACTCCGAAGGAAGGGCAGGAAGACGGCGCTTGTTCTGAAGGAAAGGGCGGGAAAGGGGTTACGAGCAGGAGGCCACTCGGGAAGGAGGTCCCCGGCTGGTGAGGCACGAAGGGGAAGGCAGACAAGGTGGGCGGGGCTTCAGAGCATTTGCCATGGGGTATCCTCCCCTGGACCTTGTCCACAAAACCTTCCGCCAAGGCCGTCGTCCTCCAGTGCCCGTGTTACTGCACCCAGTGGATGAAGGACGCAGTGAACACGCTGGTTCTGAGATTACAGAGCCCTCCACGTTCACCATCTGTGAGTTTAAGGTTGACATCCCTTCTTCCTGGGGCCACGTGAGGACCAAGTGAGCTCACGGCTAAGTGAGAGTCTCCAGCACCCACGTGGGGCTGCTCCCTCACTGCCGAAGTGACTCACTAGGCACGTCAGAGTCTCGGGGCTTGTTTGACCACAATGACTAAAACAGAGGAAGCCAAAACTCTATAATATGACACATAAATTTAATGTGGTAGCTCATACTTATTCCAGCTACCTCTGTACACGTGAGACTCATATAATATACGTGCAGTTCCTCACTCAGCAGAGAAAACCAGTCAAGTACTAGCAGACCCTCCAATCTCCACGAAATGCCACGCGAGCACTTTTGAACTGCCTTAACCAGTTGTAGAAGTCAAGTCAGGTTTACTTTCTCAGCTTGTTAAGGGTTAATTTCTTCTGCTGTTCTACACATGGGAAGGCACAGAAGGCCCCAGCAGGTCAAACTGGACTCATTGCGGGGGGCAGGTCCCACCAGCAGACACTGCGGACGCCCTTGGACCTGTGCAGCCCCTGCCAGGAGGTCGCCGTCTAAAGGTCTGTCAGATGAGTGCCGTGCTCTTGTGTGTAACTCATGAGAAATTTAAGAAGTCTCACTGTTTGACATTAACGAGCCGTAACTGTCAATTGTTCTGTGCACTCTGCTGGGACTGGGGGTCCATCAAGAACGGGGTGAACCAGCCCAGAGAAGGGAACAGGCGGCAGCGAGACCACATGGCGTGGGGCTAAGGTGCAGAGGACAGGAGGCTCTGAAGACAGAACGGGGTAGAGCAGGTGTCCCGTCTAAGCAGAGACAGCTGCCACTGGAGGCGAGGGGGGAGCATTTGCGCAGGGACAGCCCGCTGGTGGACACGGGGAGCGGGTGTGAGTGGAGACCAGGCCAGGACCCGGCCAGTGGGGGGCCAGCGGAATGGCCCCCAGAGACGTCCACGCCCCAACCCTGGAACCTATGAATAGGTCACCTTACCTGGCAGAGGGGGCCCTGCTGTATCTCGAGAAGGGAGGTTATCCCGGGGCGCCAGGATGACGCACAGTAAGTACAGGTCCTTATGTGGACTTGGGGGCAGAGGCCAGAGTCAGAGAGAGACTGGGGTGCTGCCCCCTGGCTCTGAAGGAGAAGGATGGGGCCGTGAGCCCAGGGAAGTGGGCAGCCGGAGAGGCGACAGGACCATCCGCCCCTGGAGCCCCCACAAAGGAGTGCACCCCTTTTGATACTAGCCCTGTGAGACCTGTTTTGGACTTGTGGCCACCAGGGCTGTTAAGATGATGAGCTGATGCCGTTTTGAGCCACCGAGGTTGGTAATTGTGACACAGCAAGAGGAAACTAGCACAAGCGGGTGACACGGAACAAGGGGGGGCGGTGCTCGTTCTGGCTGAGCCGACGGCAGTGGGAGGGGTTTGAGGTTTCAGTGGGGAGATCGGCCCCGCAGACATGCTGAGATGAGATTCTTGAACACAACATCCAGTGACGCTGAGCGTCAGCAGGAAGGCACTAGAAGGCTCTTAAGTCAGAGGGAGAGAAGGAAGGAGGGCCGACCGGGGAAGCGCAAGCATCCCCGGGAAGACACACACCGACAGAACTGAGCCACGGCCACGGGGAAGGCAGCCCTGCGTGCACACGCTGGTGTGACGAGAGAGAGGGCTTGAGCTCTGGGTCGGCCCCCAGGTACCAGGGGCGCCAGGGTGACGGCACCGGTCGGTGGCGGGTGGAATTGTACAAACCTGTGATCTTAATATGTCCCTCTTCGTCCAGGAGGATGCTGAAAGAAAGGGGGGGGGGGAACAGATGCTTTAAAAGAGATGAGACACACGGAAGGGCACGGAGACCCCAGGGGAGCCGCCCAGGCCCTTGGGCAGCAGTCTCCATGCTGGCTGGGGGGCGGCAGGTCACCTGCTGTTCGCAGACGTGGCCTTTAGACCACTGCTTCCCTAGTCGGCAGCTTCTGCTGGGTCAGGAGCACAGGCACATCCGCAGTGTGCGGGGGGCAAAGGGCAGCCCCATGTTCTTGTGGCTGGCTCAGCAGGCTCACACTGGGGACTGCAGGTGTGAGACCCTCTCAAGCCCAGGCTGTCTGTCCTGCATGAATGGGCCTGAGAGGGTCCGCAAGTGCCCTGGCTTGTGCAGACGCCGAGCTGCTCAGAGGGGACTTCCTGAACCCAGGCGGGCCCTCGACGGCTAGAGCCTGCTCTTCCGGCCAGACCCCTCCACGAGCCCCGCCTGACCCTGGGGACCACCGCGACCTCCGGGGGAGTCTGTGACACCTCAGGCCTCAGCCCCCGGGAGCCATGTTGTGGGAGCCGGTCCCACGGGGTCCCTCCTGGTGCCCTGGACCAAGCTCTCAGTATGCCTGCATCTAATGTCCAGATGCCCCACGGGGAGCGCTGTCCTGTTCCTCCCAGCTCTCTGTAGTACGGCGAGGCTGACGCCCACGGGAGGGTGGAGGGAGCGTCTGAGGGGATGGACGCAGGCGAGCCTTCCACGAGGCCCTTCTCCAGCCCATCAGCCCACAGGCCCCCGGGGCTCCTGGCTTGCCCTGTTTCTTTCTTTGCTGTAATTAAACTCTGTTCCACCAGCTCCTGGGAGGCACCAGCCTGGATCTAAAGAGACCAGGACATGGGCTGTGAGGATTAATATGTGGTACGTTAAACACATGTGGGAAAGGAAGGAAGTTCTGACACAGGCTACCACATGGATGGACCTCGAGGACACCACGCCGAGGGCAATAAGCCAGCCACAAAAGGACAAATACTGTGTGACCGCCCTTACGTGCGGTCCCCGGAGCAGTGAGATCCACAGAGACAGAAAACAGAAGGGAGGGTGCCGGGGCAGAGGGAGGGCGGTGGGGAGTTAGTGTTTCAGGGGGACAGGGTGTCAGTTTTGCCACTTACGTGCGGTCCCCGGAGCAGTGAGATCCACAGAGACAGAAAACAGAAGGGAGGGGGCCGGGGCAGAGGGAGGGCGGTGGGGAGTTAGTGTTTCAGGGGGACAGGGTGTCAGTTTTGCAGGATGAAAGAAGTCTGGAAGATGGACGGTGGAGACGATTGCACAGATGGTATGAATGCTCTTAACACGACTGAACTGTGTACTTGAAAACGGTCAAGGTGGTAGATTTTACGTCATGTTTATCTTACCACAATTTTTAAAAAGCTGCCATGGGAATAAAAACCATACCTACTATTTTATGGAAATGGGAAGGAAAAAGTTACAGTGTATAATTAAGATGACAACTTATAATGAAAGAAGCGAATGTTCTTATCTTTGCTTTTCAGTTATACTTAATCTTTGCCCAGAAGTGAGCAACTTTCAGGATTAATTCCCTACTAATTCTAATGGAAACAAAATCCTTTCTCTTCAATTCTGCAATTACATATTACTATTTTTAACTATAAAGATCCCTTTGACCTTTAACTAGAGGGAGAATCGGGGTGCCGCCTTCATGGTGCAGAGCTCACAGCGGAGGGGAGCAGGTCAGCAGAGCTGGCTGTGACAGTGGCCTCAGCGCCTGTTTTCCGAAGGCGATGCTGAGTTTGCAGGACATGGCTCTTATGGGGATACTCAGGAGAGAGCCTTTCACGGTTATTTAAACATCATTTACGCGTGCAGGCAGTGATGCTGTACCCGGCTGGTGGATAAGCTGAAGCCGTGCGTGGGGAGCACTTCCCTCTGGTCACAGGCAAATACGCTTTGCATCAGGGACATACACAATGTTCCTGGTCTCTAGGCAAACGCAGGCGTTTCCCTTAAACAACTGCCACTTCTCAGAGCAGAGTTTGCATTTTTCTCAGTTCCCTGCAGGTGAAGAAGTAAGGGACCAGGAACAAGGGCTGGGATCTACTTCCTGTGCCCTCAGGGCCTGGGCTGCCTTGTGCTCCAAGCCTTGGGGTCCCACCAGGCCCCACATATCCAGGGACAGGCATGGACCTCAGTCTATAGGGGGACAGGGGGCCGTTATCAACCACGTCACAGGCCAGAGGGAGAAAATCATCAACTTCACTGCAGGGACCACTGTCAGGTCAACCAAATGAACTTAAAATAGCATCCTCTAGGTCCTTCCTTTTCAAGTGGATCCTCCTAGTTTGTGCAGCTCTACACAGAAAACAGCAGGAAAAAAACCTGAAGTAAGAACATTATTATTTGGAGGGACTTTAAAAAAAAGATTTAGACTGGATTAGCAAAATATCCTAGAAATAATATTACAGATGATCATTGCCAAAGATACACAAATCTTACTGGAATTTGGGCTGGGAATCTGGTGCCACTGTCTTTTAGAAAAACTCAGAAAGACTCATCTGACTCGTCACCTAGAAATGGGCCTGTCGAGACAGCTGAAAGGGCTTTCCAAGGTGGAGGTGGAGATGGGGAAGAGACCGGCACAGAAGATACACACTAGTGAGGGGGTGGCGTGTGAGACATTCCCAGTGCAGGATGGGTCCCACCTAAGGAGGGAGGGCAGGGGGTGTGGGAGGAGGAATGGTGGGCTGCCTACCTGCCCAGCCTCCCCTACCTGCCCAGTCTCTCCACCTGCCCAGCCTCCCCTACCTGCCCAGCCTCCTCTACCTGCCCAGCCTCTCCACCTGCCCAGCCTCCCTACCTGCCCAGCCTCCTCTACCTGCCCAGCCTCTCCACCTGCCCAGCCTCCTCTACCTGACCAGCCTCCACTACCTACCCAGCCTCCCCTGGACCACAGGGATGCAGGCCCGGCCCTGCCTCCCTTGGAGGGTGTTACGAGGGTCAGGTGAGAATGGGCTGGGACCATCCCACACAAATCAGCACAAGCCACAGCTATGTCTGGGCACCTTTCCAGGGGCGGGCAGGTGGAATCCCTGCCTGTGGGGTGCTAGCACCAGAATGTCCCCAGGCTATGCCCTCCCTGGGGAATTAAGTACAGGGACAAGGCGACGTGGGCAGCAAGAGGGCCCTGCCCTGCCTTGTCCTCACTCACTTTTCTGGCTTCAGGTCTCTGTAGATGATCCCCAGACTGTGCAGGTGGTCTAAAGCCAAGGCCAGCTCAGCCAGGTAGAACTTGACATCCTCCTCCGTGAACATCACCTGGCAGGAGAGAGAACAAGACTTCAGCCTGCTCTGTGGCTGCTGGCTTTAAAGACAGAGGCACTCAGCCCCACGAAGACTCCACTCCGCTCTGCAGACCGCGGCCCCCAGACAAGGCTCTTCCGACTCCTACAGTGGAAACATGAGTTCTCAGCAAAGTTTTAGGACCAGTGAAGGGGTGGGGGCACTCCTCACAAAGCCCCTCGGCCTTGTGGGCGGAGCCCCGGGCAGAGTTTCCTCCCCCGACCTTTCTTGCCCCACAAACCATGCAGCTCTGGAGTGTATTTCTGGGTTTATGTTTCAATATGTGTGCTTCTAATGTAACACTTTAATACAAAAAACTAAACCACACTGTGAAGGTCTGATACAAACAGGCCTGAAGGATTTACTGAAAATGTGTCTCAAATTTCATCCCTCCTCCCTTCAAGTTCACCTCTTCCCCCTTGGGTTTATGCAAACTAGGAACTGCTACCTCCCCAAAGTGGGACGAGTCCCACCAAATACAACCCGCCCGTGGAGCATCGGTGGGCGCCCCTTGCCGGAGAGGCTGGTGGGAGAGGGACCCTGGTCTAGCTAAAACACACACGAGGCCATGGCGCCCAGCACACCTCAAGGTCATTGTCTCCTACTGTTTCCCTGTCCCTGCGGTTGTGAGAACCACATGTAATTTGGTAGTCACCTTACCAGCAAGCCAGATGGTATCAGAAACCATTCTTTACCCGCACCATGAGAAATGAATGTCACAGAGACTAGAAATCCATGTCATGACTGAATTCCCTCTGAAGGCAGACGCGTGAAAAGTCAATACATGATCAGAAGGTTACCTGGAAAGCTCAGGATAAGGGCAACTTGGGGAATTGAACAGTGACTACATCAGGCTAATGACGGTGGAGCACATCCATTTCACAAAAGGGATGCCTCCCAGTGGGGAGGACGTGCACCCCAAGTCCTGGACGACATTTGGGTGCCACCAACCCTCGTTGCCCCTCTGGCCTCTGGAATCTCCTGTTCTGCCATCCACACTCGACCAGCACCTTTCCTGGTTGGGTATTTCTTTTCTACATTGTTTGGCATACTCAGTGGGCTTCCCTGTGAGAAGGATTTCCCTGTAGGAAATCCTGCTGGCTGTCGAATTCTCTTTGTCCCGACTTCCTCCATCTCTGTCCATAACCACACAGGCACATCTACAGCTTAGTGCTCAGGGACGGCCGTATGACTCTCCTTGGCCGCTCTTAGGGCACAGATCTGCGTGGCCTCCAAGTGCAAATGACAAAGGGTTTCTCTATGGGAATGAAACACCCATGGATGTGAGTTCTTGAAGGCAGTCAGTACGGAGACCGACACACACAAGGATGTTGTCTAGTGGACTCGGTGAAGAGGATGGAAGGGAAGTACTTTTTTACATAGGGTTAGGGTTAGGGTATCATTCATTTCCTGTGTTTCTGTGAACCGAGACCCTCTTGAGCCCAGGCTGGACAACTTCACTTCTACTCTGAAATAAAGGGTCCTATGGGTACCCTGCGTGTTGCCTTTTTGGTCAAGAAGCCCAACAACAGGGTGTGTCACACTGGATTCTGGACAGACCAACCCCCAGTGGCCTGACTTCCTTCGGCCGGGGTGGGAAGGGAGCAAATCAATAGGCATCAGATGAGAAACTGGCCGAGGTCAATGATTCGCCATCTTTGGAAACGTGAGCTCAGCTGTGAGGCAGTTTAAGGGACCAGAGACCTGATCCAAAAGGGCTTTTGGAGAACTTGGATCTGAATCCTTCAGCCTGTGCTTTCAACCTGTATCGCCAAGAGTCCAAAACATCAATTGTGCCATTGCCCGAGGGACCGTCAGGAAACAGAGGGAGAGAGCAGCCCGAGGTCTCGGGGAGCCCACTGCCGCTTCACCTTGACTGACGGCACTTCGGAGTTTCACACAGGATGGAGGGATCTCCTGCTGTAAAAGTGGGCAGTGAGGAAAGGGGGAGGCCAGCCCGAACCCCGGTGCCGGGTGAGGTTGTGTCAGAAGGGCCGGGAACCTGTTCTGAGCAGCGTGTCAACACACTGTCACCTTCATCATGCTCTTCTGTATGAAGGAAACTGCACAGAATCAACGGGATTAAAAGCCTGGCATCATCACTGCCTCGAGCAGGGTGCTGGGTTTTCCATCCCATGAAGCAGGGGGCAGAGAGCTTCCACGTTGCGCTGCAAGACATCCCGGAAAGCTCCTAAATCAGGCAGTGGGGGTCAAGGACAAGCCCTGGGGGGCACGGAGCGCTCACGGGTGAAGCCTAATTAGACACTCCCGACGCCCCTCCCAGGATGTGTGGTCAGCGTGTTAATAGCGTCTTCCTACGGTGGAAAGTGAAACGTTGTGAAAGAAAGTCTTCCCTACGTAACATAAATCAAGTTTCCATCTGCTCTACACAGGGAAGGTTCTAGAGCTCCACGGGGGTCTTGGGAAGAGTCCGTTTTCTTAAGATCTTTCGAGCACGACAGGTTTCTTCTCTGTGTGACTCGTGAGACATCTTTAAAACGCGCGCACACCACACACCATATACCCTCACACCAAATACGTACACACACACACACCACACACACTTACACACGCCACCCACCACACACACGTGCGTGCATGTACACGCACGTTCACACATTCCCTTGCACGCACACACCCCCCTCCCCCTGCTCTCCTGCCCCTCGAATTCTAGGCAGAAACCCACAGCCTGCACTCCGTGTACCTCTTTGGAGAGCCTGGTGAAGAGGTCTGCTCCGCGCAGGAAGTCCAGAATCAGATAGAGTTTTCCCTCCGTCTGGAAGGCTGCGGAACGAGAGAGTTGAGAGCATTTCGGCGTCACGGTCCCCTGCGGTGGACATCATTCCCCTGGGTCCAGGCTCTGAGTGCAAAAAGCCCGTCTCTCGTTGGCTCAAACAATACTGCGTAGCCTGTAACCCTGGGTCATTTCAGAAACAGGACTGGGGCCGGGCTGGAGACCGCACAGCGGAGAGGGCAGGACTTGGGGAAGGGAGTGGACGGTGATGAGTTCTGTCTCTCACTTTTACTCATGGTCTGGAGGTTATTTCTCCTCCTCTCCCCACCCCTTCCCCGCCTCCTTCCTTCCTTCCTTCCCTCCTTCTCTCCTTCTTCCTGCCTTTTTTTTAATCACAAAGGGACTGAAAGACACATGGAGAAAAGTATGTGTAGGTTCCACTTGCTCTCATCACCACTACTGACGTGGGGCTTTGGGCAAAACCGTGTCTTCTTAGAGACTTGGCTTTGCTGGCAGGTGTCTGGTAAGGAGCAGGGCGATCGTAGGGCGATCGTCGTGAGCGTTTGGGACGCATCCCCTCCCCTTCCTATGGAGTTGTGTTTGGTACAACTCAGGGCTCAGGGATATCCACCATCTGCTCCTTCTTTTACGGCTGCGCTGGGGACGGGTCGGCCCAGCTACCTGTACCTGGTGGCAGCAGCGCTCGTGTGCTCTCAGTTTGGTCCCTGAGGGCCACAGTTATGGGCATGGAGTTCACGGTTCAGCCCCCGCCCGCCACTAGCAAGGGCACGCCTTGGTCAAAGGTGGGGACGGTGCATGCGCGTGAGGCTCAAGAGAAACTAACCACCGTGGCTGCTGGATGGTCAGTTCAATGTTCCCGCTGGTCTGGCACGTGGCATCTGTTCTACACACAAAGGAGGTATGGCTGGAAGGGGTGCTGACATCCCCACACACTTGGGAACTTTTCATTTTCTAAAAGTCAATGCCAGAAGCATTATAAATGTTGGGGTTTTAGAAACATAAAGCCTCGAACTAGAAACTGCAGCGTGGATGAATGCTCTGTCCTAGGGCTTGACGGGCAGATAGAGGACAGGTACATTTTTTTTTTTTTTTCCGGTACGCGGGCCTCTCACAGTTGTGGCCTCTCCCGTTGCGGAGCACAGGCTCCGGACGCGCAGGCTCAGCGGCCATGGCTCACGGGCCCAGCCGCTCCGCGGCATGTGGGATCTTGCCGGACCGGGGCACGAACCCGTGTCCCCTGCATCGGCAGGCAGACTCTCAACCTACGCCACCAGGGAAGCCCGACAGTATCTTTGGATCAATCACAGAGGTAACGTGGAAGATGCCTTTAAAAATCTCTGCAAGATCCCAGTTCTCAACTTCTTCAGAAAAACACCTGGGAAACCAACCGAAACGACACCTGGATCGGATCTGACACCAGCGAATCAGCAGCGCTGAGGCGGCCGTGTGATAAAGGGGGGTCAGCCTGCCGCCACCGTTGGGATCTAAGGGCACCTGCCCGTGGCCCGAGGGATCCGGTCACCACGTGGCTGCCCGCAAGGTCACATCCACATTGGCTCTTATTATTTCTGAAAGGAGAGGCCATGGGCTTTCCAAACAGGACTTTCTAAACTGTCTTCTTAGGAATATCAGAAGTTCACGAGCAAAGAGCCCTGTCCTCCTGGCTTTGCGTGTCTTCATGCCTTCACTCCCAACGTCGGTAAAAGTCACGGACAGTCTCCTACAACTCTGCCCACCCCCGAGCCCCTGCACCAACAAGGTACGGGATTTGTCCTTGTTCCGCCCAGCGCTTCGCCCACATTAATTACTCAATTAGGGCACAAAGCTGTAATGCAGTCTGCCATGACTCTGGAGCCACCATCTCATTATTTTTAATTTGAAGGTTTCACTTATTGCTTCTCCGAGGAGATAAAACGGCAGAAGGCAAATGAAGAAGCCTTGTGTGGCGTCGCAGATACGTGGCCTCAGAAATCAGAATGATTCCGTCTGAGTCTCAGTTTTCTCTTCTGAAAACTGGAAATAATAGCCTACCTTGAAGGGCAGTTCTGAGGCTCAAAGCGCTACCGTCTTTCAAATGCCTAAAATATCGTCTTTACTTAGAGCGCAGGAGATGTTACCACTCTGGTTTAAAGAAACTATGGGGCCATAGGCACCCTACTCTGAAACAACACAAAAATATGTCATAGATTCACCCCATCTAGGTCGAGACCTTTTTTTAAAACCACTTTCTCCATGATGATGATTTAATTAAGGGTAACCTCTCGCTCCCTCAGATTCGGTTTTTCGAGATGAAAACAGGGCATCTTCCTCCCCCAGAGAAGGAGAATCTGAGGCTCAGGAACCCGGGGGGAGAAAGCTCCACCCCAGACAGGGCCGGAGGCTGAGACAAGGAATCTACATCGATTTCCTCTGATCTGGGGGAGGGTTGGTCTAGGTCCTCTCAACAATAGGGAATTGTTTTTCCTCCCTTTACCGTAATGAAGCTTTACGATGAAGGGGTGATTCACTTCTGCCAAAATGTCTCTCTCCATCTTCGATCTGACTCGGTCCCGAACTGCAAGACAGAAAAATCGAAGGCTTTCAAAGGCAGGATGTGAAACACAAGACATCAGATATAAATAATTTCCCCCGACTTTTTGTTACAAACTTTTCAAACACACACAAAAGCTGAAAGAGTAGGTTGAATGGCCACCCCTAAGTCCTCCACCCAGACTCAACACCTGCTTACATTTCCATACATTTTCTCTCCCCCCTCTCTATCTCCCTCTCTTTCCGCACACACGCACACATTTTAGCCACAAATCTGACAATAAATTGTCCACACTGTGACATTCAACGCCAAGGTGCGTTTACATGCAGCATTCCCTAAGAACAGGGTAATCTCTTACATAACCCTACCACAACTGTCGCCCTGAAGAACATTCACCTCATTCCACAACATCATCTAATATCTGATCCATATTCCAATCCTGCCCGCCCTGCCGTGTCATTTATAGCTGTTACTTTTTCCAACCTCGGATTCGGTCAAGGTTCCCACGTTAGATCTGGTTGTTATATTTCTTTATTCCTTTTGCTTCTAGAATACAATGGTCCTGCATCTTTTTTTTCCCCTGTGCTTTTTGTGGGCTTTTTGGTTAAGTCCAGGTCAGTTTTCTTGTAGATTGTTCCTATGTGTGTCTGATTGTTTCTTTACTGGTTGCTCTAACTCCTATATTTATTATAAACCGAGGTTAGGTCTGGAGGCTTTATACGGTTGAGGCTAAACATTTTTGGCAAAGATACCTCCCGGGTGATGCTGCAGGCCTCAAGGTGCAGCAGATGGGGGAGGGGTGCCGCGGTACCCTTGCTCAGGGATGCTAAATTCCACTGGGTCAAGGTGGCAAAGTCATCAGCCTCTCACTGCCAAGATGTGTACATCCCCTTGTAAGTAACAAGTAACGTGAGGGGTGATATTTTGGTATGGAATGACCTGTGGGTTCCCTTACAATCCTTCATCTGTTAGCTTACGTATATGATCCTTGCTTATACGGATCAAGGATGCTTGAGTCATTTAGGGTTACAAAATGGCAATGTTCTCATTTCTGATGGGACTAGAAATCAAGAGGAAAATCCCTTCTCTTCCTCTTCCTGAGGATAACTATGGATTATGGAATTTTTAAAAAAATGAGTGTGTTATAACCAATTACAACATTATTCTTTTCAGTGCTGACATTGCCTAAAGTTTAGCCATCTGGGAATACAGATGGGATTCGTTTTGAGGAAAAAATAAACAAAAAAACAAACAAAATCACCACTTGAGAATAAGGACAACTCCAAGATTCCACAAGCAAATTGGTACACCCAGGGCAACGTCCGAGTGACGTCCTACGGCCCCGCGTGTGTGAAGGCAGAAACTTTCCTCAAATATTTCTAAGCGTGACAAGTATGATGAATAGCACCGTATGGACCAGGTATTTAAGTTGTTCATACTGTGGTCTTATGTACTTTTAAAGTTTTATTTAAAAAGCCCTTCCCATGGGCTTCCCTGGTGGCGCAGTGGTTGAGAGTCCGCCTGCCGATGCAGGGGACACGGGTTCGTGCCCCGGTCCGGGAAGATCCCACATGCCGCGGAGCGGCTGGGCCCGTGAGCCATGGCCGCTGAGCCTGCGCATCCGGAGCCTGTGCTCCGCAATGGGAGAGGCCACAATAGTGAGAGGCCCGCGTACCGCAAAAAAAAAAAAAAAAAAAAGTCCTTCCCAAAGGATGGCTATAATAATAAAAAAAAAACCCACAAAAAAAGGAAAATGACAAGCGTGAGTGAGGATGTGAAGTTGGTGGGAACGTAAAATGGTGCAGCCACTGTGGAAAACAGTTAAACACAGAAATACCATATGACCCAGCAATTCCATTCCCCAAAGAACTGAAAACAGGAATTCCAACAGATACTGGACACCCACATTCACAGCAGTCTTATTCATAACAGCAAAAATATGGCAGCAACCCAAGGGTCCACTGATGGACGCCTGAGTTAGCAAATGGGAGTTTGTCCGTGCAATGAACTATCACCCAGCCCTAAAAATAAAATCCTGACACGCACTACAGCAGGGCTAAACCTTAGAAACACGACACAAGCACAGTAAGCCAGACAGAAAAGGACGAACACCATACAATTCTACTTATATGAGGCCCCTGGAGAAGTCAAACTCATAGAGGCAGAAAGCAGAAGGGTAGGTGCCAGGGGCTGGAGGAGGGAAGTGGGAAGCGTTTAATGGGGACAGAGCTTCTGCCTGGGGTGATGAGTAAGTCTGCGGTAGAGACAGCGGTGATGGTCGCTCAACGTTGCAAATCTATTTACTAACACCACTTACAAATGCTTAAAATGATGGATATCCTATTATGCATACTTTATCACAATTAAAGAGAACAGAAGTCCTTCCTGTCCCTGGGCCCCGGGACAGTCTCCTGCGTTTTACTCCATGACTGGTTTCCTCTCTCACACTCAGGAGCTCAGGATTCCTGGGGTCCACCTCTGCTTTGGCGCCCTGGCCGCTCACCTTCCCGGGAGGTCTGTGGCTGAGAGCCTGGGGCCCGCGGCCTGGAGCACACACAGCCGGGCCCCGTCTCTCCCAGCGCACGGGTGGCTCCGTTCTGCTTCCTCCTCTGTAATCTGGGGTGAAGATGGCACCTGCCTCACGGGGTCACGACGAGAACAACGGGTAGCGTGTGAGCACGACGGTGCTGGTCCCACAGCCCAGGCCACGCCTGCACTGGGGTCACTTTGCTGCCTAGTACGTGGAGTCGGCTTCACTGCATGGTAAGAGGCAAGGGCTTGTCCCTCATCTTTCTTTCTGCTCTGATGCTTGGTTGTGCCCGGTCCGATACAGACCCCTATGACCGCAGTGGCCCCAAATCGCCCTGAGACGCTGGAAGGGCCGAGCGCCGGCACACAGGACGCAGAGCTGCCCCAGCAAGTGGGAGTCTGGGGGCCACAGTGTGAGGAAGGAAGAGGGGAGCCTCCCGAGGGCTGTGTGCCCGGGGGAGCGGGGGCCAGGGGCCCAGGGAAGTCTCCATGGGTGCCACCTTCAGGGGCCCCGGGAGGGCAGCAGATCCTCCGCTGGGGACGCAGCCATGACCACGTCCACCCCTCTGGAGGGAGGCGAGACACCGGGTGTGTGATGGGGTCGCTGGGCAAGACCCGAGGAGAGGTCGGTGTCTCTGGGTGGCTTTTTTTGGTGTCGTTTTAAGAAGTTTTGATATGCTTCTTAACTAAAACACATTTCATCTACTCATTCTTTAAAAAAGTAGTTTCTGGTATAGGTAAAAATAAGAGGGTCTGTTATTGAACACGACTGCAGCTACACCAGAGAGAAGGTTTTATGGCAGCATCTGTGCGGCTCCATCAGGACACGTTCCCAACACAAGCTCCTCCCTTGGTAGTTCTTGCCGTGGACACCCCAGCACGGCCGCCACTTAGGAGAATGAACAAAGGGGGCAGAAGCAGACAATTCCCAGGCAGACGGTACAAGGAATCTCTCCATTTCCTGTCTATCCCGAGTTACAGGTTCCAGTGGCTCTGCCAGGGAGAACAGCAGAGAAAGGGTTTCAGGAGAGTCAACAGAAGCAAAAGCTGAAACCCATTCATTCAATAAAAGACACAGAGGATGCCAGCTAAAGACCCTGAAGGAAGAAAGGGATCCCACGTAAGCAGTGGGATCCAAAAGACGTCTCTCCAAACACGTGCGCAGGCTGAGAAGGAGACCTTCGGTGGGACAGGGTCACAGGAAGGAAGGGGGGATGCGTCAGTGACAGGGGGCCTGGGGCCGCCCCTCCCAACCCTGGCTGACAAGGCGGCTCTCTGAGCAGCTGCTGTGCAGACCCCTGGGCTCCTCACAGTGGGGACCTCATCCGACGCATCTCAGGCTCCTGCGTCCTTTGCCTCAGGGAGCGGAGCCGGCTGAGAAGGGCCCGCGGGAGACAGTCTTCTGTCACCCCCATGTACTGCCACCCCCAGGCACGTCCTCCTCTGGGGAGAAGCCCTGGCCCACTCCCACCCCCATGACGTGATCTGGTGAAGCAGGTGGCAGAGGACCGGAACACTGTCCCTACCCCCGTCTTGCCATCTCCTTGCAAAGCTCACTCTTTGACTTTGGTTAAGAAAATCTAAAAATCCTCTAAATGGGATTGACGTTATTATCATTGATGAAGATAGTATTTGTAATGGAAAGCAAAGGCCATAATAAGCCTGGTGACAAAATTAGAAAAAGATGCTTACATTCAAATTTCCAAGGGGCTGTCCGGTTATAGGGGTAAAATAAATATATATTTCTTCCCTACATTTTACACAACAATAAATCCAAGATCGATTAAAGAGGTAGGTGTTAAAAAAAACAAGCTGTAAAAATGGTAACAAAGATGAATATTCATCTGACGTCTGGGTGGGAATCTTTTTTTTAAAAAAAAGCAATGGAAGAAATAACATAGGAGAGAGCGATAGACTGAGTTACCAAACAGATTTCCCATCCAAAAGGCCGTAAAATTAAAAGGCAGACAAAAAACTCAGAGATTATCTGAAACAAACAGAAAAAGGGCCAGGAGCCTAAATGCACACACTCTCTAAACACTCTTATTCTGTCTAAAGTAACAGAGGAGAAACCAAGACTCCAGCCCCAACAGTGAACTTAATGGAGCGCAGATAAGACACATCGGTTTGGGGAAGATGCTTTCACAAACATGTTTGGTAAGACTGACCCCCGGGGCATAAGCTGCTGGAACACAAGCATACTGGGTCCAAGGTGGCAGGAAAAGGGAAAGGCTGTGTTCATGCAGGGGCAGGATTTTATCACTGCAGATGGCCCACGGGGGAAGTGACCGGCGCCAAGCTAACACGATGCGGAAGGACAGCTGTCACACAGGCAATGCCCTTCAGTTGTGGAACAGCAGGCGTGAGGCCAACTCTGCAAAGGTGACTGGGCATCTCCGGGTCTGCAAGTTCTCGCTTTGCCGGGCTGAACCGGCACCTGACCTCACCACTGCCCGGCACCTGACCTCACCACCGCACCGACCACTCGGGCCA
This sequence comes from Neophocaena asiaeorientalis asiaeorientalis, assembly GCF_003031525.2. Lineage (NCBI taxonomy): Eukaryota > Metazoa > Chordata > Mammalia > Artiodactyla > Phocoenidae > Neophocaena > Neophocaena asiaeorientalis. The sequence continues at coordinate 771,919 of NW_020173202.1, forward strand.
CCAGGGATGGAGGGAAAGGCCCCAAACAGTGCCTCAGCCATCTGACGGGCAGCTACAGAGTGGTCCCTCCACCAAGAAAGAAAACCGACGTGAGAGCAAGTGCTTCATTTCTGACGCTGAGCATTTCAAGCTGTCTCTGGAGGCTAAGGATTCCAAGGGATTTTGAGTCCCAAGACTCAGATGCATAAAAAAAAAAAAAAAAGCCCAGAGAGATGCTTCGTACATCCTTCCATTGCTACCGTGCCAACGAGTTACACAAATGGTGAGACACGCCAGCCTGAGGCGAAATGTCCCCAGTAATCTGCCGCTGGGTGTTCTGGACCGGCGCAGGGTCTGGGGCCAGGCCGCTGCCTCCCCATGATCTTTACTCTCTGGCATGAGACGTGTGAGTCTGGAATCGAGCGGGGCTTGACCGTATAGATGGAAAAACCCAGATGTCCTAGACTATTCTGAGATTCACTAATAAACCGCAGACACCGGTGATAAATTAAAATCTGTTATACTTCACATCAACCCTGTACTTGTGGCTGACCCGCGACGCGAAGGATTAGAGTGACGTGCTTTCCATGGTTGCTTTGCTCTGTACGGTAACCTGCAGCTCCAGGTGCCGGCTGTGACCTTCCCGTGTCCTTCAGCCTTCCGGGCCCGGGGCTGCCCCTGGGGCTGACATGAAGGCGGGAGTGCCTGTAAATTTGTACTACCTGAAGGGCACAGTTTCCTTCCCAGGAAAGTAGAGGATGAAGCCCACTGTGGGATTACCCTGCTGGACGTGACACACAACACAAAACCAGAGCTGCTTTCTGGAACCCCCCCACAATTTTTCGGATCGGACCCACGTCCCCAAGGCTTCCATGCCCCCCTCTCCATCAGACAACTTCCGGGGCACCTGCTCCCAGGTGCTCCTGTGGAACCGAAGGTGCAGGACATGCTACCCTGTTGATTTTCTTTCCTCAACCACGTGGCCTGTTCTGGACTTGTGGAGTTAAAAAGTTGGCTAATGCCCCTTGTGACCTAACAAAAGGTCTCAACATCTGTAGCCCTTTGAAGTCTCTGGCAAGTGACAAACCACAATGCACGCAGGTGCCTTTTGCCAGCCAGCCGACGGCTTGGCGCCCTGAGTGGATTTGAGCCTTGAGGCCTCCTGGGAGTTCCTGCATCCCCACCCTCTGCGAGTCACCACAACTCTCAGAAAAATGGTCCCTACGATCTCCTAGAGCCAGTCGGGAAATGCTCATGAGACTGATCTTGAAGTACGTGGCGACTGCAGGCTGCATAAGAATCCCTGGTAAGAATAATTAACCTACTTTGGAGGATGGATTTACTTAGGAGAGCTCCACCTGCAACGAGGCTGGGACCAAAACCCTCTCGTTAGAGTTGGACATCATTGCCTGTATTTGCCTGTTTTTAAATGACCTCCATCAATACACATTACTTTTATGCTACATTATATATCATGTCATATCATGTTACATTACGTTACATTATATTCTACTATATAGAGACTGTATTTGAAAAGAAAATGAAGCGTAAGATAAAAACAAGTCCTATCGGTCACGGTGAAGATGAGAGATGGCCAGGTAGGCGGTACACCTTAGAAAAGCCCTGGGTCGCTGTGGACGGGGCTGCGACATCCCTCAGGGACCGCAGGGCGCGGGACCGCACGTGCTGCACGCAGCCACGCATCTGCAGGCGGCCGCGGTCACGGGGAGGCCTGAGCCTTTTAACTGGAGCCGGACACCAGGCTGGTGAAGAACTCAGGCTCTGCCCGGCTGAGTGACCACGCTTACTGCCTCCTGCCTCTGTCCACAAAAACCTGCCAGGTCTGCAGTTATATCCCAAGCGGTCTCCTGGATGCAGGATAAAAATCCACCTTCACACAATATCTTTGAGCCCTCAAAGGTCTAATTCATAGCAAAGAGGGGCCTCCCGTGGGAAGTTGTGTTGCTAAACATTTGGTGGCCAAAACTTTGTACTGCTCATCACTTCAGAGAAAAAAGGAAGAAAACCATGAATGATGACAATGAAAACGTTAGCCACATTGATGATCATATCAGGCACAAGATTTGTTGCTACACTAGATTATTTAAACCAAGACTGGGGCTTCCCTGGTGGCACAGTGGTTGAGAGTCCACCTGCCGTTGCAGGGGACACGGGTTCGTGCCCCGGTCTGGGAAGATCCCACATACCGCGGAGCGGCTGGGCCCGTGAGCCATGGCCGCTGAGCCTGTGCGTCTGGAGCCCATGCTCCGCAACGGGAGAGGCCACAACAGTGAGAGGCCCGCGTACCGCAAAAAAAAAAACCCCCAAGACTGACATGGTTACTTAACTAACTTCTTTACCAGAGAATCCTTCTGTGGGTAAATCTTCAGCCCATTATGCTTTCATATTTACAGGCATTAAAGATGCAAGTAGTGAAAAATAAATCTATTTCCTACTTTTTCTCTACAATGTAAGAAATGCAATTCTGGTAGAAATGAATATATAAAGGATGCCAAGGCACACAGCCGGTGTATTACAACAAACCGGAGAGCTATTACTTAAGGATGATGTTTACATGTTACTTTTTGTCTTAGATCTACTGGGAAAACAGCTCCCCTGAATAGTAAATATCCCAGGGACAGCTGGATGAGGCTTCCTGATGAGGAAATGATGCCCTGGGGGTGGGGGGCATGGCTGGTCCCAGGTGCCCCCCTCCTGGGAGGGGAGGAACACGGGATAGAGACCCCGCCACCTCCAAATCGTGTGATTCTGGGTGTGCGGCTTCACTGCATTGTGACTCAGTTTCCTCATTTGTAAAATGAGGATAAGGGCACTTAAAACGTGTGCTTGGGGTTTGTCTTACCTCCCCCGCCCCAGGAATCTGTGATCATCCCGACGTGAGTCAAACGACATAAATGCATCAGCGTGGAAACAACAGCTGCTCAAACTAAGGCACCGACTAAAGCTTAAAGCTTAAGTCAGTGTTTTTCAAACAAAGCATCTTGGTGTAAGAGAAGAGGAAATAAAATGGTGTCGGAAACCACATTCTGAGGTTTGAAACCAACCAGGCTAACTCTGACCAGGGGCTATTTCAAAATGTTGTAATCAGCGTGAATGTAATCCATGCATTTCTGTCCTGGTCACCCCGCACACTCCCGCATTCCCTCCTGTATCTGCTGACATTCGAGTGATGGAATCAGAGCTCTACTGAAAGAAAGGATAGAGGAGTGACAGAAACTGGGCTCCAAAGGACAATCCGACAGGCTCAGAAAGCACCGTTCGGGACCATTTGAGTCTTCTCTCCCAGCCAGGCTCTGGCAGTAACCCACACACAGCTGGCCAGAAACACCCGTGAAGTGGCCGTAACGGTCTATTAGTTACTTACTAAACAAACGGTCTATTAGTTACTTACTAAACAAAGAGATTTTGCCAGAATAATATTTTATTCCTTTAGAATCAACAGGACACAACTTCTTTCCTTCAAAGAAAGGAGCATGTATTACCTTTGGGCTTAGAAAGTTGACTTATAAGGAAAACGGCTGAAAAATTAGTTACCAGGCATGAGAACACAGATGAAGTCATTGCGAAGACGTATTTCACATAGAAGCTCTCTCCACATCATGGAGCGGTGTTTCAATCCTCACTGAAATGAGAATTCTACACAAGGAGCCATCCTGGGGTGATGTTTGTGGTCCCCAGCAGGTACCAGGCATCCTTGGTCACTAACACGATCACAGGCTCTTCACGTAGTGGGAGGAACCAGGGCTGAACAGAGACGTTAAGTCTTTCTAACCAGATGGCAATTAATGCTCAACCCTCATCCTCGCCGCCCCCCCTGCCCCCCACTTAATCAGACCTAAGCCAAACCTAGACCAGAAGACTCCTAACACACCTCCAATGCCAGTTTTCATGGAGAAAACGACCAGAAATGAATACAGCTGACGGTGAACCTTGTGCCAGCAGCACGTCACGTGCATTGACGGATTTAATCCTCACATCAACAATGCTGTGAGGTAGATACTATGACTGACATCATCTCATTTAAGTAGGAGGAAACAGAGGCCAGGAGAGGTTCCCCAAGGTGACACAGCCAGTGGAGTCTCAGCCGGATGGGGTCCCAGAGTCCAGTGCCTGTGCTCCCAGCCACCACATCAGGGTCCTCTTGCTGGCAGTACCCTAGAGACACCCGGATACTCATGCCCAGACCGCATCCAGACCAGGGATTCGAGGAGTTGACCCAAAGCGACCCCAGCATTTTGTGGAAGTCCTGCAGGCCATTCCAGCTTGTGGCCCAGGCTGGGAACCACCTTATTAAGGTTTTGCCAGCTCACTAGATGGGGCATATGGCGATCAGGCTTGCTTCACTTGTGGTCTCATGCTTGGGAATACACTGACAGTCTTTTTTGTTTTGTTTTTTTTTTTCCGGTACGCGGGCCTCTCACTGTTGTGGCCTCTCCCGTTGCGGAGCACAGGCTCCGGACGCACAGGCTCAGCGGCCATGGCTCACGGGCCCAGCTGCTCCGCGGCATGCGGGATCTTCCCGGACCGGGGCACGAACCCGCGTCCCCTGCATCGGCAGGCGGACTCTCAACCACTGCGCCACCAGGGAAGCCCCACGCTGACAGTCTTTTAAACCAAATTCCTCTACAACACAAAGTGGGGCGTCACCCTTTGGAATTCATTATGTTTGGAATTCCTTACGTAGAACTGTCGCCTGCGATAATTCAGTGTTGAGTCACGAATACAGAAACTTTGTCAATCAGAGACATTGAACACTTTGAAAGGGTCCTCAAGCGACGGGGGCACAAGCAGCGCCATCCATGCTCGCGAGGGGGGCTGCGGGTTAGGCTGGGGGTGGCTCACGCCTGCCTGCTCGTCACACTGTCAGCTGCTTCAGCCGTTGACATTCTCCTTAGAAATGGCGTGCCACCTCTTTAAAGAAAGGCGGGGGCAGGCACCTGACCCCTCCAAACCCATTTAAAGGAGAAACAGAGCTGTCATAGACTATTATCCATTTGCCAAGTTATTTGGAATCCAAATGACGACGACGCTCCCTTCTGTACACGGGACAGCCATCGCGTTTCTGAGAAACCATCCGGAGGCTTGCAGTCATTGCCGTGGGTCCTCTGCCGCCCTCTCCGTTTTCCCCTTTTCAAAGTAATTTCACTATTGAAGTTCCTGGTCTGCACTCCTGAAGGGCACCGCTCTCACCCACATTTCTTTTCTAACCCGTTCTTCTGATTCACTAATGAGCCTGCAAACTGGTGATGCTCTGAGGACGGAGAATGGCTTACGAATATTCGAATCTCTCAGGCTAACAGAATGCAGAGGTGTTGGAGCCAAAACAAATCTAAACAACTGGCTTCTTTCACAAGGGAGGAGAAAAGAAGGTCTAGAAAGCGCAGAAGGCCCCTCGGTGGCTCAGAGACCTGGCCTCCGTGCTGGACGTCCTTGGTCCTCCTATCGTGGTTCCAAGCACCACCTCACACAAAGGACTGTTTTGTAAATCTTCTATATCTTCTCTTAGGGAAATAAGTTCTGATTGCACTTCTGGGGAAAAAAATCTGTTCTTTAGTGATGGACCATTTTGAAAAGCCAAAATAGTAGATGATACAAAATAACGTTTGGTTCAAAAGCTGGCTTTTAAAGGAGCACTCGGAAGTGGGAAACTTTTCTGACTTCACGCGTCTGAGTTTTACGCTTATATGGCTCACTCTCACAACGTAAAAATGATTTTACATAGTCAAGCGTATTGTTCTGGAATACTACACAAAAAACTATATTATACAAAGTCAAACATGTTCTATGTTTGTTGAAAAGTTGAAATAGAGAACGCAGAGAAGAAAATAAAAGCTCCCAATAATCCTATGAGTGTTTTCGTTTTGGCATATTTCCTACATGCATGACATATATTCAATATTCGTACACACCTGTACACGTGGAGGCATGCGTGCATTTAACAACATCACTGTCGTTCTGTAACCCAGTTTTATATCCCGCCTAATCCATGTAACCTTGTATCAGGAGCACTTTCTCAAGGACACTGGATCGGATCATAAACAACTGTGGAGACTTGCGTTCCCGTGGAAGCTGAGATCACCGAGATGAGTGTTTGCACACGCGCTAAGAGGTCAAGGCTGAGGCCGATGGACGGGCTGAACAAGGGCAGCGCCGGCCCAGCTCCTGGCTCTCTCTCACGCCTCCAGAGCAGGGTGAACACACAAGTTCCCCCACGGTTCCAATTTCTCTCCCACTTCTCCCTCTTCCTCCTTTGGGGGCAGGAGAGGGTGAGATGGTATTTGATGGGAAAGAAGGAACAGTTACAACTTGAGGAGAAAGGGGACAATTTAAGGGCACTGAGCGCGTGCTGGTGAGGTTATCAGATGTGCTGATGGAAGGTGAGATGGGCGGGGGATCTCACCAGGAACAATCTGGTCAGAGGATGAGCTGACATGGCTTCTGCTTCGACCTGCCTCGTCTTCAACCACAGGGAGCTGCCCGCTCTGTGTCTGAGAGAGTAAACCTCCATGCTTTGAGGATGAAAGAGTGGGTTTTAGCAAATGGCCATGTTACGTACCAGCTGTTCATTTGAAAAATAACAGCTTTACTGAGATATAATTCACGTACCACTCAATCCACCCAACGTGTACAAATTGATGGTTTTTGGAATATTCAGAGTTGTGCAGCCACCACCACAGTCAATTAGAAAACATTTTCATCACCCTCAAAAGAAACCCCATAGTCGTTAAGCCACCCCATCTCCCTAACGCCCCAGGCCCCGGCAGCCACTCATCTACTTTCTGTCTCTGTGGATTCTCCTCTTCTGGATTTTCACATAAATGGAGTCCTACAATATGGGGGACTTTGGGACTGGCTTCTTTTTACCCAGCATAATGTTTTCAAGGCTCCTCCAGGCTGTGGCATGCATCAATATTTCATTTCTTTTTATTGCCAAATAATATTCCGCTGTATGGATGTACCATACTTTATCCATGAGTTCATGGATATTTGGGGGTTTTCCACTTTTTGGCTACTGTGAATTAGCTAGTGCTGCTATGAACATTCATGTACAAGTTTTTGTGTAGATGTATGTTTTCGCTTCTCTTGGTTACACCTAGGCTAGAATAGTTGCGTCATGTGGTAACTATTTAACTTTTGAGGCAGTGCCAGAGAAGCTGTTCACTTTTTTAGACAGTCCGATGATCTTGAACTAACATGTTTAATTTGATTTTCTATTGCTATGGAACTACTGTTTAGTGAAGAGATTATTTTATTCAAAGTTGGGGATAGAAAGTCAAAACCTGCTTTGTTTCCTATACATCTTTTAACGAACAATTCTTTAAAATTATATTATTATGAGGATCTTGGACTATTTGGCCACGATCGATCGACAAACAATTTTAGAAATATTATTATAGCTACAATTAAAAAACGTTCACTATAAATAGCACGGTTTAAATTATGTTGCTGAATTTAAAACTCCAGTGTCAACAATAAACTATAAAACCAAAACTATATCATAGAACCCAAAACTTTTGTGTACGGAAGAATTACTGGGACAGTTTGTTAGAAAACTCAAATTCTAGGCTCTGCCCCAAGAGATTACGATCCAGTAGGCCAGAAGTGGGGCCTTGGGATCTATTTTTAACAACTTTCCCCAAACACACATAGGTGATTCTGATGTAGGCTCCAGTCTGGCCAAAGTGGGCAGTTTTTGTATTTTCTTTCATGGGTTGTGCTGACAGTGTCAACTTGATTGCTGTTTTCTATAGAAATATTTACCCATCCTTTAAGAATTGTCTCGCTCACCTTCTAAATCCTTTTTTTTTTTTTTTGTGGTATGCGGGCCTCTCACTGTTGTGGCCTCTCCCGTTGTGGAGCACAGGCTCCGGACGCGCAGGCTCAGCAGCCGTGGCTCACGGGCCCAGCCGCTCCGCGGCATGTGGGATCTTCCCAGACCGGGGCACGAACCCGTGTCCCCTGCATTGGCAGGCAGACTCTCAACCACTGCGCCACCAGGGAAGCCCTCTAAATCCTTTTTGAATGGCCTCATGTGGAAGAACTCTTTCTTCCTTTGTATCTAAAATGTTTAGGTCTATATATATTTGGTCTATGCATTTATTGTTCTATATTATTGGTTCTGTGTGGTTCAAAATATATCTTATTTACCAGCTAGACAGTAAGTGACCTGAAGGCAGAGAATGACATATTTTTGTGCTGTCCCCTGCATGTAGGTGCTGAGGACATTGTGATATAAGACCTACAAATTCAAGAGCTGCCTTGACATCTCTGAGTTTCATGGGCCCCAAAGGCTTAACCACGAGTTCCCCTGCCCTTGACAGATATGCCCCCCACCTAGCAGGAAAGGCTCCCCACCCTGCTGGTTCCCTATAAGCCAGACCAGCCGTACCCCATCTGGTCTTTAACCTAACATGTTCAGTTCCCTGCCAGCCCACAGAACTATTCAAACAAGCCCATCACATCTTCCCTGGAACCAGGGGCCACCCCACCCTCTTGTTACTACAAAGCCTGCATCTCACAGTCCCTGCAGCTCACTCTGCTTCTGTGCAGCCCCTCGTGGCCCAGCATGCTGTGCAGTGCCCTCCCCCCCCCAGTGATGAGTATAGGTGACTGATAAACTGTCGTCTCACCTGCCCAGGCCAGGTGTTGTGTGCCCAGCCTCTAGCACTATTTAGGACACGGGTCCCTCCCTCACCAGTGGGTGAACAGGAGGTGGTCAGAGCTGACGTAGTTGGTGCTCAGCTGTACGTACTGCTGGCTAAATGACCCTGAGCTTAGAATAGAGATTTTAGATAATAGCTTACCTTGACCTGAGTTATGTGTGTACACTTCTCTGGAGGGGAGGAGTATAGAAGCAGGGAATCAGGTGTTGGACTGAATTTCTAAAACCCAGTCCGGGGGAAGAAAGGGAAATAATACAGCCGTGAATCACATTTTGTTTAAAACTGAGCAATCCAGTCTGAAGGATGAATTTAAGCTGATTTGTTGCCCAATGCAGCCAAAACAACCTCTCTTGCTTTCCTCCTCAGTGCTCTTTTCCCCAAATGGTACGTTACAGCAGAGCATATGTGGAGGATGGTATTTACACAATATGGCCTTCCCTCTGAAGATCGTGGAAATTGTGCAGGGCTCTGTTAAACACTCAGGAGCACGCCTGTATTGTGTATTATCCATCAGAGAGTAACACGTCGACATACAGAAATCATGCAACACTAAACGGAATGTCTCTTTCCCCCAGTAACAAGCAGAGGATAAACCACAGTTACGTGTCTCCCCCTCTGTGACCTCTCACCTTTCAAGGTGGCCTTCTTCAGAACCTTCATTGCGTAGAGCTGTCCAGCATCCGATCCCTTGACCTTCCTCACCAGGAACACCTGGTGAGAAAGAGAACACAGAACACCTGCAGTTGATATGACTGTAAATTCATTTTCCTTATTTGATTTGACACGGGGATACACAGGGAGTTTAGGAAACTCCAATAAAATAAATACACTGTAGGAAAAACCTAAATGTAAAATCTTCTCCAACATCTGGGATGTCAGGAAAAGCTCATCTAATTTATTACAACCCTGTGAGGAGCCGTGTTACGTGTTCGTATGAAGAATCACATTTGTTTTCGGCACCACTCACTTTCTACGAAACATTTTATATCAGAAGGAATAGCACCCTCCTTTGAAAAAAAGACCAGTTGTTTAGAAAAACAAACACCATTCAGAAGTTTTCAGGGAGGTCATTTGGTTTATTGTAAATATGCCCTGTAAATCCCCAAGGCGAAGGCCACCCTGAGAGTCACTGCCAACCACACAGGACACTCTGACTCACAAGATGAGCTAGGCTCTCTTATTTTGATCTTTCTTCACCCAAATTTCAGCTTTGAGTAGCTTAAGTTTAGAGTTGGAGCTGGTTTCTAAATGGCTCTTACATAATCTCATGTGGACACAACATCTGCTGGGATACATTGTGACGTGTATCGTGGAGGAAAAGACAATTGTTTGAGAGGCTGAGCTAAAAAGACACATTCATAGTTGTTGAACAAAATTAGTAAAAAACCAACCAACCAACCTGGGGTATCCGTTACGAACAGAACACCTTCCACGCAGATGAAACAACAGTATTTGCTTTTCCTAACAGTATTTACCAATAGATGCAAAAATCTGCTATTGTGACAGAGACGCGGGTGCAGATGACATGTGTGTCCAGAAAGCACAGGTGCTGCCCGCGTGTGTGCTTGGAGCTCCACCGCGTGCAGTCGCCACGGATCGCGTTCAAACCACAGGGGCTGCAGGACGGAGTGATCTACCCACCGTACTGCAGTGAAGACAACTCATTACCCCAAGACGAGGCATTCGTCATGGGAACGCTAGTGACAAGAGTAAACCCCCTCTTTCAAAATGAGGGGACAACGGAGAAAAATGAGGACAGGTATATGCAGGATGTGCATTCAGGGAATACCCAGAGTCGGTCTTCTCTTTCCCCCTTTTCATTCCTTTCTCCGCCTCTTCCCCACAATATTAGGGGGGTCCGTAGGAACTCACACATGAATATGTATATGAGGTACATGCGTGGATTCAGAAGTAGGGAAGACTGTCCACTCAAGTCCACACGGAAGGCCGTGCTCACATGGCATCTGACCATGATGGTTTAGTTTCAAGGATGCAAATCTTGCATGGATCGCTTCTCATGAACCTGTTTTCTTTTACTGCAACTCAGGTCTTATTAATAAAAATGAGATGATGGATAATAATGGCTATCTATATTCATCTGTTTTAAAAAGGACTTCTACTTTGATTTTCTAAAGAACAGGAAAAGAAACTCCACACTACCAATATTTGTCAGGCTCCTGCCACACGCCAGGTCCTGCAAGAAACGCCCTACAGCAAGCAGAGCACCCAACAGGAGACAAACGCATTTCGAGAGAAACAACAAAAATACGGTAACAATTGACTTAAAAGTGGATTTAATACGAGTGAAGAGCTTGTCTCTGTCTGCCCGGGGAGAGCCCTCCCGTCCGAGGCATCCCGTACCTCTCGCCTCTTCATCCTAACGTGATTCAGGAACACATTCTAATGTAGTGAGATAAGTTCCCAAACGACTGGACAATTTCAGCAAAGACAGCTGCCGAATCTCTAACACTTAACCCAGGGGACCTTTCATGTGCTCCCGCGTTTTATTTTTAGAGCTGCTTCTTCAGAAGCTCAGCCGAGACTCTGCAAAGCCCTTCCGTGAGCACACGTGGCGACAGATGCCGTGTCACCCGCAGCTGCCCTAGTCTCCATGTATTACCGCGATCAGCCAAATCACTACCTCATTCTCTGAGCGAGATTTTCAACTCTGTCTCAGAACTGGAACCTGGCAACTGGTCTGCAGCGTCCCCTCAACACACGAGCCTGGCAACTGGTCTGCAGCGTCCCCTCAACACACGAGCCTGGCAACTGGTCTGCAGTGTCCTCCCAGCGCACGACCCAAGTGGATGGCGGCTGTGCGCTTCCAGAGGACGCCAGGGTACCAAACTTCCCCCCAGAGGAAGACATTTACAGATAGTAACGGGGGAGCAAGGACGTTTCTCATTGGGGTTTGATCCCACCTCAGAACGCGGTATCACAATCCGGTCCTTATCTGCCTGGGGAGACCGAGGGGCGGGTGACGAGCCAGGGAGGGGGCAAAGGCTTTGTTTCCACCTTCCTTGAAGGTCTCGGGGAACATCTGGGCAGCGCCACGCATTTTAACACTCGGACACCCTCTGCCCCATTCCTCAGAGTGTTTCACTGCCTTCCCACCGCCTGCTTGGCCGTTAAGGATAGGCTGTCTTCCTCTGGTCCCAAGCACTACCGACCCCCTGCTCTCCGGCCATCACTGAAATAATCATGGTCTGACCAAATTACTAATGGCTGGAAACTGTCCCCATTATTCCCAGCAAATTCCTCTGGCAAACGGGCTACTTGGCTCCCTGGGCTCTGCAGGGTGGAGCGTGGGGATGGCAGTGCACGCTGCCCCTTGTGTGGTCCCATCTGGCCGCCAGCCTCAAACATCCCTGTGACAGACCCTAAGCCTAAGCCGCCCCCCCCTTGGGGTTGAGCGCTGCTCCTTTCCAGCAACGATCTTCCGGCTGCACAAGGGGAGAGCGGGGGCTGACGAAGGGGAGTGAAGGGTGCGGACGGAGGACAGTCACTTGGGCGATTCCCAGCAGCAGCGTGCGGCCAGCAGCAGGCACGAGCGAGGAGGTCTTGGTGGCATTTTATCCATTTCCGCGTCTCCAACAGCTGCAGTCACTGAAGGGGTGAGACAAAGAACACAGGGACCCGGTGGGGGGCGAACGTGAGCCCGGAGCCCAGGTTCACGCCAGCTCCCTACGCTCTGGAGTCTCTGCAAGAGACGTCTGTGTAACAGGAGCTTCCTCCAGGATGCAAACACGTAGTCGTGCCCTTCTTCTCTCTTACCAAGAGCAAAAGGAAGATACTCCTGCATAAGGACATGTGATTTCCATTTAGAGATGAAGAATAAAATAATATGGGCAGTAGGACACATGGATTTCCCCCTCTTGTCGTTAGTTTGGCTTTTATAAAACATTCATAACAAATACTGCTGTGTGGACACATAAGATTTGTCATCGTGGTTCTCTAGTGCCCACCGTTCACAGGGGATGTCTGGGTGGAGCTTTCCAGAGCCCTGTTGGGTCGGCACAGCAGCCTCGTCCACCGGGAACCCTGAATCTCACCTCCAGTGTCCACGACGGTCCTGATCCGGTGACCAGGCCCAACACACAGGCAGTGGTTGAGCTCGTGAGTCAGTAGTTAATGGAGGTTAAACATCTGTAGGCGTTGCCACTGCCTCTTCCTTTTATTTCTCTTCACTTACTTATTTTACTTTTAATCTCTTAATTTATCTGTTTATTTATTAATATCAGAAGATATTAATCTTTTAAACTTTACTTTTTTATGCCTCATACAATGATGGCTGGGAAGGAAAAGTGTGGAGTGTTACGAAGCTTATCGTTCCAAGGGGATTCCGCCCAGCACCAGGATTTCACTGGTTTCCCAAAGAATTTTTTTTTTTAATCAAAATTGAAATTCAGACTTTGCAGGGAATTGGAAAAAGTCTTTTCTCCTTTCATTTTTAATGCCCAGATCTCTGAGCAGGGCGTCGTCAATGTAGCTTTTGTTCAGCCGAGTTTTGAACGGACAGGCTCGGATCCATTTTCCTTGAGCTCAGAAGGCATTTTCCATCTCTGCTGCTTCCAGACACCCTGGCGGGAGGGCGCTCGGTGAAATCAGGGTCCTGCAATAGGCCGGGGTATCAGCCAGTGCCCACCCATCAACCCTGGGCCCCGCCTGCGAGGTGGGTCCCCATCTCCATCACTGGGGACAGAGGTGATTCAGCTGCACTGGTCCCGCGTGTCCTCAGGAAACAACTCGTGGGCAGCGTCTCTGAAAGGGAGCAAGGGGCACCTTGCTCGTCCCTATTTCCACGTCATGGTTCTTAGAGAAAGACTTATGCCGCTTCATCTTTTTCCAACATTTCTAATTAATGGGAAGACAGTCCATTACCACATAAATAGGTGTTACTATGTCACTATGTTTTAGTAACAGCTTTTTACCCTGAGAGCCTGAAATCTTCATTTCCCTACTTTCATAAATGCCTTATAAACCGTATGAAATAGCCATTTTTGGAGGCCACAACACTTTGAACACTGGTAATTTCATATGGTTCAAACGAACATGTCTGCAGATACATTAGTATAAACACATGTTCCATACCACATTGTGTAGAAAAGAAAAAATAAAATAAAAAAACATTCTACCTTTTAAGAATGGCAAAAGAGAGGTTTCACAATCAAATTTTCGTGGCCTGTAAGAGATTATCTAGAACATCACTAACAAACTATTAATCCTACATGAAATCGACATGCGCTGGATTTCATCTTGGCACAAAGTCCTATGAAGACTGGGGAAATTTGGTGAATGTCCACATACCACATATACAAAAATAGTTACTTTAAAAAGCCAGGACTCTGTTCTGCTTAAACTCTAGGAAAGGTTGGCTTCATGGTTTACCTCAGGCCCTCATGTTCTAGAAATCTTAAGTCTGTATAATTTCTAACAGTTACACCAAGGACGTAGAGATATTAGCACTGCCCTGGAATAATTCACTTGTCCTCGTGAAAGATGTATTGACATGGTGCTGTATGTGGACGTGGCCCTATATAAAGAGACAACTATTTCTCATTTCCTGAGAGAAATCAGTTCTCATTTTAATTTGAAGGTGAAAAAGAAAGGAAACGAAAAATTCTAGTACACAGGTTCATCGTAGACGATTGCTAGACGTCTAGGAGTCATGTCTTATTTAATCCATAGAATAATTACAGAAAGTAGTTCACATGATGTCCCTTTCATAGACGGGGAAACTGAGGCTTGGACAGGCAAAGTATCTGCACAGTTTACACGGAGGGTGAGGGGAGCCAGCCTGCAGTCCCAGCCTCTTTGACTCCTTGGTGACGGTCACATGAACCGGTCCCGAAGGGCACCACCTTCTCTGTTCCTTTCTTCCTTGTTCTCCTACTTTTTCCTTCTTTTTGAGAAATACTTGTGGGGTATGCACTTCTAAAGATGCATGGCTCAAGTTCAAGGACCCTAGCCAGCACGGTGATACACTAAAGGCCCACGGAAGCTACAGGAGAGGGAAGGTGTGTGGTGTCCCTAAGCTCAGCTCCATGGTCACGGGCTTCAGGCAAACCGAGGCCCCAGCTCCAGCCACCACGGGACCCACCACGTGGGCGCTGCCTGTACTTCTCATTCCCTCAGCTTGGGGCCACCTCTCCCTTGGGCTCGGGAGGCACCTCTGCCGTCTCCTTCACCAGACATTCAAGTGCTTCGCCCTGACGGGCGGGACCAGCGCCAGTGGAATGAGACCCGCTTGGAGGGAACCATGGACCTAACTTACCTTTCCATAGGACCCTTGTCCCAAAACTTTTAACAGTTCAAACTGGGAAGGGTCGGCCTTTTCAAAGCCTGCTTTCACATGATGACTGATGTCAATCTCCTTCACGATGCCCTCTTCCTGCAAGAGAAAAATGACAAAAATACAAATCAAGGGGTTCCTCTGGATTCGTCCTCTGAAGTTACAACAAGTCAGGTACGTTATGGATTTTCAGGATAGGAGTTTAAAGCAGTGACACCACAGAGCTTTACAAAATCAACTTGCTTATTTATACCAAGGATTCCGTTTGTGAGCCTGTAACTGTTTCCTTTCCCCATGGAGTTGTGTCATGTGGTCTTACCAATATCTCAGTGAAATCCATTCTGCTTCTTAACAGTTTGGGCAAAATTTTGGACAGGGAGGAATGTGGGAACCATGGAACAAAACAAACCTCTGAGAATCTGTCTTAACGTCTACACTGCTGTGGTCAAAAAGGTTATCAGGGGCTTCCCTGGTGGCGCAGTGGTTGAGTGTCTGCCTGCTGACGCAGGGGACGCGGGTTCGTGCCCCGGTCCGGGAAGATCCCACATGCCGCGGAGCGGCTGGGCCCGTGAGCCATGGCCGCAGAGCCTGCACTCCGCAACGGGAGAGGCCACAACAGTGAGAGGCCCGCCTACTGCAAAAAAAAAAAAAAAAAAAGGTCACCAATAGGGATCCACAGGCAGAAGTCGTCTGTGAATGCAGATTTTTTTTCTCCTCCTTCTTATAATTCTACTCGCCCTTATATTTTTGCCAGAGCTAATGCAAAGAATGATTCATTGCCATCCCAGAGCTTATATTTCAGAAGAAGCAGTCAGATAGGATTTTCTGCCAGTCCAGAAGCCTTCCCAGTAGGAAAAAAAAGCCCTTGATCTTTAAATTAAAACACTGGCAGAAATCACTACAAATTCTCATCAGAGAACTACCTGTCCCCAGAGACGTACTACTTCACCTGTAAGGGGGTATGCCACCTATCCACCACCAGCTATTTGACATGGAAAAACTGTAAAGTAGGTGTTTTTCTGTGGGGAGGTGCATGAGGTCACTCAACCTGCTGTGACCCCCTCGGCAGGCAGGTGACCTAGCTCCTGCAGTGCAGCATCCCCGGAGGGGTCCGTGCCCCGGACCCCAGGATTCCCGCCCAAGGCCCCGCGTCACCCCTCCTGTGAACAAGCAGCCCAGCACCCAGGCCATCAGGTCCCCCCAGCCCAGCGCATCCCACCAACACGTCAGCATTCACCTTCCTGAATCATCACTGCCTGAACATTTCGACTCAAAGACTTAGAAGCAGATCTCTCTTAACATTGCATTTCGGGTAGATTCTTGCTGTCCAAGTACTTACAGCAAACGCACTCAAAGCACGTACCTAACCTCCTCCTCGGGAAGGGCGTTAAAACCTCAGGCTGCTCCCTGATAATGCTACAATGCAGTTAATGTCCCATTTAAGATCAGTACGGTCTTGAAGAGCAAAGACTCTCAACTACCCATAGAAAAAGGAACCAAGAGTTTCACATTTTAGATTTTAGAGTTCTGCATTCATAGTGACATTTTGGCTTGAACTTGCTTGAGATATTTTGTTTTCCTCTTTCCCAAGGATTAAAAAAAAAAAGAAAGAAAGAAAGAAAAAAAAGAGAAAAGGTCTGGAATCCAATGCTGATTGCTGTGTGCACAGGAAACACCCAGATGGGAGCACGGGGAACGTGCCCGGGCCTGTCTGCTTCTAACTGTTTCCAGACTGGACAGTGATATTTTCTGAATCATTTTGTGACTACTGCCTTAAAGGGCAACCAGATATAAAATAGTGTCTGTGCTTCATTTTGAAATAAATGCCTTTTCCCTTTTATGAGGCAGGTCATTTTTTCTAGAATTCTATGTGGATTTTAATGCCATTCCCTTAAGAAAATAAAGTCTGTTCCCTCTACATATAGCACTAAAAATTTGGTT
Source organism: Neophocaena asiaeorientalis asiaeorientalis (assembly GCF_003031525.2). NCBI lineage: Eukaryota > Metazoa > Chordata > Mammalia > Artiodactyla > Phocoenidae > Neophocaena > Neophocaena asiaeorientalis. The sequence continues at coordinate 788,815 of NW_020173202.1, forward strand.
TGTAGCATAACTCCTAAGAAAGAGTATTTTTTTAAATAACTTGAGAAATCTGTGGGGAGAACCTGGTGTCATGGTCAGGCCCTTGCTCTGTAAGCAAGGATTTCAAAAATGTTCTAATGCGAGAGAGAAAAACTAGAGAAATGACATCAACATAGGACAAAATAATTTATGACAGTGAATTTTAGACTCCCTGTTGAAATTCTGACAGATGGAGGAAATTCCTGTGCAGGTATTAGAGACACAGGGGCAGTGATGGAAACGGCCGGAGGGGACCTGTCGTGGTGCCCTCTGTGCTCTGCCCGCACGGAAGTCACCCTGGAAGGTAACTTCCTCTGTTCTGAATCATCCGCTTTTCATGTCATTAAAGGGAGAATATTTACGAAAAGTAAACACAGATTAAAAGTTGTGAAATATTCAATGTTCGTTGCAGCTCTATTTACAATAGCCAGGATATGGAAGCAACCTAAGTGTCCATCAACAGATGAATGGATAAAGATGTGGCACATATATAAAATGGAATATTACTCAGTCATAAAAAGAAATGAAACTGAGTTATTTGTAGTGAGGTGGATGGACCTAGAGTCTGTCATACAGAGTGAAGTAAGTCAGAAAGAGAAAAACAAATACCGTATGCTAACACATATATATGGAATCTAAAAAAAAAAAAATGGTTCTTATGAACCTAGGGGCAGGACAGGAATAAAGACGCAGACGTAGAGAATGGACTTGAGGACACGGGGAGGGGGAAGGGTAAGCTGGGATCAAGTGAGAGAGTGGCATGGACATATATTCACTACCAAATGTAAAACAGAGAGCTAGTGGGAAGCAGCCGCATAGCACAGGGAGATCAGCTCGGTGCTTTGTGACCACCTAGAGGGGTGGGATAGGGAGGGAGGGAGGGAGACACAAGAAGGAGGGGATATGGGGATATATGTATATGTATAGCCGATTCATTTTGTTAAACAGCAGAAACTAACACACCATTGTAAAGCAATTATACTCCCATAAAGAGGTTAAAAAACAAGTTGTGAAATATTAATGACAAAGACGTAGAAAATAAGAATCGGGCAAGTGTCAGCTTTTTCTCCAAAAAAGGGGGACAAGGTCATTCTAGAAATCACTGATTTGCATGCAGAATATCACTTCTCAGAAAGAGCAAAGAATAAGTTATTAAACGGGTGACTCGTGAAAGTGCAGAAAAGAACAAGGAAATCACCGAAACTCTGACTCGCTCTGAGCAAGTCCTGCCAGGCTAACCCCGTCCCACTCCGGGCGCTGTTAACGCAGCGGTGGCCGGAGAACTGCAGCCTGGCTTTCCGGGGTCCCGCCGGGAGCTCAGGTCAGCAGAGGCCGACATCTCGAGGCATCTCCCATCAGGGCACCACAGCTCCCTCTTCTAGAGCCCAAAACAGGACGTCCTCGCCAGGGAATGACATCTTGTTCTGGAGGCTGTGGCCGTGGTGCCCCTGCATCAGAACCACCAGGGAACTCATTAAAAATGCAGATTCCAGGCCCCGGGCGGGACTACGGAGCCTGGAATCTCTGCGAAGGACGGGGCTTCACCTCAAGCCCCACTCCCCGCCCTGCAGGGTGGTTCCCTGCAGCACACAAACAGGCTGTCCTGTCCGCATGCTTCTCAGGAAACACAGACTGCGTGGTCCCACCGCCGCCCACCAGCTCTTTGAAGGGATTTCCACACTCGCTGCCCCACCTCCCTCCTCTCCTCTCTCATACCCACTGCCACCCACTCTCTTCACCTCATCAAGTCATCAAAACCCTCCACGGGGCTCAACCCAGGGGTCAGACCTCAGAGTCCACGCACTGGGCACCATCCATCACCCCATCTTCCTCGAAACGCTTCCCTCACTTGGATTCCGGGACATCACACCCCCCGGGTCTCCCGACACCCCCTCTCTTCCGTCTCCTTATCTCCCTGTCTCCCAACATCCCCTGGACCCCGGCTCTTCTTCCCCGTCATCACCCCCTCGGGACCTAGTCCTGTCTCGGGGCTTTGTGTTACCATCTGAACACCGACAGCTCTCAGGTCTGGACCTGCCCTCAGAACTCCAGACGTGAGGCTCATCCCAGGTGAGGTCCTGAGTGTGCGCGTGAGGTCGGGGAGACCTCGGGGGCCGGGAGCCTCCCGGGGCCTCTGCTACATGCGGGCGGGGGAGAGGGCTACGGGGCAAACCTGGCATTTGTTGCTGGCCCTCTGCCCTGTCAGCTGCTCTGACCTGGGGCCTGGCCTCTGAGTACTCCTACCACTTCCCAGCTCATCGATGCATTTAACTGTTTAAAAGAGATATTTTATCCATACTTTCAACTGTTTTTAGACAGAGGGCTCACCACACCTAGCCCACCGTACTGCTAGGAACAAAGTTCAGAAATGCTTTGAAAGTAGAGAGAAGTCACCAAGTAGCTCATCTATTTGTGAAGACAGGGGACCCTTGAAAAGTCCCTTGGGGAGGCGCACCCCACCCCCAGTAAAGCGTCCAGAATCAACGACACAGGCCGTTCACTACAAAGACCCCCGAGGAGACAGCTGTGCACACACTATAACACAAGGCAGAAGGACCAGGCGTGAGCCTCAGACTCAGAGCCAGAAGGAACCTCCTCCTTCTAGGCAGGTCCGGTGGCTTCTCCAAGGGAACCCAGGGGCCGAGCCGCAAGTGGATCCCGACCTCCCGGGGCCCAGATGGGATGCAGGCTCCGGGCAGCGCGGCTTCCTCTCCCACCCGCCCGAGGAAGCTTCTGAGACGCAGTGGCTCATGCACTGCACACTCTTCTCTGCTCTTTAAATTGCCCTTCACGCGTCTCTGCCAATGCGTCTGCTCCCGCTGGCGTGAGCAAATGTGAGATGGAGTTACAGGACCAGCTGCACTGCTCCAATCGGTTCCTCGGGAAACTATTTCTGCTCAAAGTTTCCAGGCCGTTTCCAAAGGGCTAAATATAAGCTAAGGCATTTAGGATGGCGACACTTCCCCGACGAGAGAACAGGGACGGCCCACTGAAGAAAAACAAAACCCTGCGTGAAGGCACAGGAGCAAGGGAACGAGACAGGAAAATGCTGGAGGAAGCCAGAGGCCGGGGGCAGCGGCTCTGAGACTCAGGAGAAGGACGAAGCACAGAGCGGTGGCCCCTGGGCCTGAACCGCAGACCCACCTGGTGCAACGCCCGCCTGGATGCTGCAACTCCCCGACGGAAAGATCGTGCAGTGCACACAGGGCACTCTTCTCATGCATCTTGGAATGGCGTTTTCCCTTTTTTTTTAACCAAAGAAAGTGACCCAGCCCCCAGGGCAGTCACGGCAGTAACTCACACACAGGGACAACCAGCCAGGCGTGTCCGCCTTCAGAAAGAAACCTTGAGCTGCTTCTGAAGCCCCTCAGGGACTGAACTGGGCCGAACTTGGGACTCAGACATCACAGCAGGGGGAAGTGAAGAAACTCAGAGGAGAGGGGAGGAGAAACAACCAAGACACCTCTCATTTTTATTCTCTGCCTTTTCCTTCCCATCCAGACTTTTGCCCTCCACCTCCCTTTTATTAATTTTGTTATTAAAGGCAAGGTGGACTTTTCCCTCTGTTTTTAAATGAAAGTGCCACCCCTCACGGCTTCTGTCTTTCTTTGCCCTCGTTGCCTGTCGCTCCCTCAAATTATCTCCCCTTCCATCCTTCTGAAAGCCTCTCCGTCTGCTGGTATTTTTATAAACCACAGTCTATGCAAATTGGACGCCCTGGAAGCTGTGATTATAGCGGTGACGGGCAGACAGAGCCGCGTTCCTGCAGGGGCCTCCTTGCACAGAGAGAGGAAGACACAGGCGCCCACAGGCTCCCAGGTTTTGACACCTCGACGTCCCTCAGGTGGGTTAGTTCTAGTAAGTTCCATCAATCCTTGAGCCCCCGGAGAAAGCAACGCTCTGTGGAACATGAGCTGTGAAGTGACAGAGGCCCTGGAACCTGGGTGTGGTGTTTCAGGCGCAGGTTCTAGATGCGGCCATGGACAATTTCCATCTCACCTGGAAAGCCACCTTCAAGGACGTGCTTTGTAAAGAGTCACTTTGCACACGGATGAGGAAGTCATTATCTGCATTTGTCAAGAGGCACTGAGGAATCGCCAAAGGGCCTCAAAACTGGGGATGGAAACGTATGTCGCTATAGGTCCCGAAGCAGAGAAGTTTCCTTACGGAACACACAGCTCTGTACGGGGACAGTGTCTGTCCTGGGGCAGCGGGATGTATGCTGACGGGGCTAAGTCTTTATTCTTTAGTACAACTTTAAAAATAGTGTCGAGTAAAGAGGGTGATAAAATGATACCAGGCTGCCTGCCTGCCTGCCGTGCACCGAACAGGCAATTATCACCATTTCCCATCCGTCCACATACTCAGAACATTGTCACTTCGGATCTGAGATGTGTGGTGTGAAAGAGAGAGAAGCTGCACCGAGAGTTGAGAAAAGCTGACAACGTGGGCTTGAAATTCCCAAACGAAAAACCTCCGCGACGATCACCCACTACCAGTGTAACTATAGTCTCATCCCAGTGAGATCGACTGGGACAGCTTCACGGTTTTTTCCAGAAAAGGGAAAATTTCACTTATCTGAATATCATCATCTCCAAGACTTAATTATTTACATATTTCTGACTTGATATCCAATTTTTTTTTTCAAACTCGACATTTCGATAAGTTTGAAAAGAGAACAAGTTGTTGGTAACTGTGATGTTTCTGACAGAGGTAAGGACATGCTGAGTCAGCTGGTGTCAGGGCCTCTGTGCCCGTGGGACGCGTCCCTCCTGCCAGGCTGTTTTCTGTTCCAAGTCTCTGTATCTATTGTCAAGGGAAGGCCCAGCATTCCCCGCTCACAACTGTGCTCTCTCCACAACAGAAACGGGCTGAGCCACCTGTACAGGCAGCTGGATGTCAATTCTCACTATTCCATGAGGCCAGCTCGCGCTCCTTCTCTAGTAAAAGGTGACAGACTCATAGGGACACGTAATTAGCGGAGAACATCTACCAGCATCATTACAAAGGTTTCACTTATTTTTCTCTTCAGGTATGAAACCAGAGGTCCTCCAGAACCATCCGTAAGAATTTCTTTGCATTCGAAGCTGGTCGTCAGATGGTAGGTTGCAGTGTTCAAAAGGGCAAGAATATTCTCAAAGATAATGTCAAAATTCAACGCCTAGTGGATTGTTTGTGTTTTTCTTGCTCTACTGGGAAGAGTATCACTGTACATTTGTGCATGGGGACATTTAAGCCAAAGGTACAAATTGTAACGAAAGTACAGATCCGCCAGCACCCAGTGGCACACTAGACATAAACAGTGACTCAAGGGTAAACACCAAACTACAGCAAAAGCTCTGGGCTGTATCCATCCAATCACTCAGACATCCTCTGAAGACTCGGGTACCACAGACCAGTACACTACACCCTCCTGTCCAGTGAGCAGGCACTGACTGGGCATCTCTAAGCAACACTTATGTGGAGAAGGGCCATTTGGTTTCTGCAAAGAAAACACTGCTAAAGTAACAGGCTTTTTTTAATGGTGCAAAAAACACACAGCAACAGTTACTAAAACTGATCGCTATGATTGGGAAAGTCTTATGCTGGAATGTCTATATTTATAGCCCTTCCTCAAAGTAGAGATCACTTCTTCTTCAAAGAATCCGCCTGCCAGTGCAGGGGACACGGGTTCGAGCCCTGGTCCAGGAAGATCCCACATGCTGCGGAGCATCTAAGCCCATGCGCCACAACTACTGAAGCCTGTGCACCTAGAGCCCGTGCTCTGCAACAAGAGAAGCCACCATAATGAGAAGCCCACGCACCACAACCAAGAGTAGCCCCCGCTCGCCGCAACTAGAGAAAGCCCGCACGCAGCAATGAAGACCCAACGCAGCCAAAAATAAAAATAAACAAATGAATAAATTTATTAAAAAAAAAAAGTGACGTTGCAAACATGCATTAGCAAGCATGTCTGTGATCCTCATGAGGGTGGACAAAGCAGAATCCGTGGGGTGTAGATAAGGATGAATTATTCAAACCGGTAACGTCTTAGCAAACGGGAATAACTTGCAAAAGGATCGTAAGCTGCCGCTTGGGTGAGTGGAATGACGGCAACACAGTTTAACATGTGGGCAAGTGCGCAGGATGAGGTCATGTGCTTGGGAAAGCGATGATTGTGCCCTACAAAGAATTTTATATTTTGACAGAGAGTAATCAGTCACAAGGCAGGACAGGATCTAAAAACCACCGAGTCCACATCTTGGAAAAATATATGCCACTATGAACAGAAAGCCATTGGTCTTACTGGACAGCTGGGCAGACTGGTGGGCACTGAGCGGGAAGCCTGCTTTCATTCACACACAAATTCCACGGTCACCAAGAGGCACACACGTTCACACCGCCTGACCCAGGGATCTCACTCCTCAGACTTTATCAAAACAATCTGAATATGGAAAGCTGTTTGTTACAATGCTTTTTTTAATGAGAGTGAAGAAATGAGAAACAATTTAAATGTCCAGAAAACAGTGGAAGAATTAAGTAAATGATGACATCCACCAAACGAAATTCTACAAAGGCATTAAAAGTGTTTACACCATTTACAGTTGCTCCCAGAATAATGAAATACTTAGGGGAAAAGGAACAAAACACGCACAGTATCTGTGTGCTGAAAATTCCCGAACGCGACTGAAAACAATCAGAGAAGAGGTAAAAAACTGAAGGGACATTCATGTCCACAGATTGGAAGACTCAGTAAAGAGTATAATTCTCCAAACATTGATCTGTAGGCATAACACAATTCCCATCAAAGTCTGAACAAGGCTCTTTGTAGATACAGATAGGCTTACTCTAAAATTTATATGGATTCCATATATATGCAATCGCATACGGTATTTGTTTTTCTCTTTCTGACTTACTTCACTCAGTATGACCATCTCTAGGTCCATCCACCTCACTACAAATAACTCAATTTCGTTCCTCTTTATGGCTGAGTAATATTCCATTGTATATATGTGCCACATCTTCTTTATCCATTCGTCTGTCGATGGACACTTAGGTTGCTTCCATGTCCTGGCTATTGTAAATAGTCCTGCAATGAACATGGGTACATGTCTCTTTTTGAATTATGGTTTCTCAGGGTATATGCCCAGTAGTGGGATTGCTGGGTCATATGGTTGTTCTATTTTAGTTTTTTTAAGGAACCTCCATAGGATATATGTATGCATATGGCTGATTCACTTTGTTGTACAACAGAAACTAACACAGCATTGTGAAGCAATTATACTCCAATAAAGATGTACAAAATTACACATTATAATTATAATTATTATAATTATATTCCAATAAAGATGTACAAAAAAATAAAAATAAAGCTTATATGGAAATGCAAATGACCTAGAATCCCTAAAGACAATTTTCAAAAAGAATAATAAAGTGGGAGGAATCACTCTACTGATGTTAAGGCTTACAACGTAGCTACAGTAAGACGGTGACGTACTGGTGGAAGGACGGACACACAGACTAATGGAACAGAACAGAGAGCCTGGGCATGAACCCATCCCATTCAAACACACCCAACTGATTTTTGAGAGGGTTGAAGAAGAAATTCAGTGGAGGAAGGAGAGTCTTTTCAACAAACGGTGTTGGAGCACTGGACCTCCAAGGCGAAAAAACAAAAAACAAAAAAACAGACCTAAATCCCGTTTTATACAATGAACTGAAAACGGATCACAGACTTAAATGTAAAACATAAAACTATAAAACTTTTAGGAGAAAAGCTTCAGGACCTAGGAATAAGGGGGAAATTCTTAGATATGATCTCCAAAGCATGATCCATCGGTAAATTGAGCTTAATCAATGTTTGAAACTTTTGTTCTGCCAAGACTCTGCTAAGAAGATGAAAAGAGAAGCTATAGCCGGGAAGAAAACACCTGCAAGCCACTTATGCAACAAAGGTCTTGTAGCTATAGCAAATAAAAATTCTCAAAACTCAACAGTAAAATAAAACAAATAATCCAATTAGAAAATGGGTAAAAGAGATAAACAGTCATTTCACCAAAGAAGATATACAAATGGCAAACAAGCACCTGAAAATATATTCAACATCATTAGCCACGAGAGAAAGGCAAATCCACCGTAAGATATCACTACACACCTGTCAGTGGCTAAAACAGAAAATATAGTGATAACATCCAATGCCGGTGAGGATGCAGGGAAACTGGATCTCTCATCCATTGCTGGTGGGAATGGAAAATGGATCAGCTGCTGGAAAACAGTCAGGTAGCTTCTTACAAAATGAAACACGAACTTACCGTACAACCCAGTAATTGCATTCTCGCACATTCATCCCAGAGAAATGAAGAGTACGTTCACGCAAAAACCTGAAGGTGATAGTTCACGGCAGCCTTATACCCAAACAGGAAACAACCCAGACGTCCTCTAACTTAAATGCTTAAGCAAACTGGGACACATCGTCGGCGACAATAAAAAGGGACACACTAAGGATACACGCGACACGAGTGTGTCTCCGCAGAATGACACTGAGTGAAAAAAGCCAATCTCAAAAGACGGTATTTATCCTGATGAAACAAAAATCCCTATTTGGAGGCAACACAAGAGGAATGTAAACATGAAACGTTTTCTCTGCCTGTTTGGGCCTCCCTCCCTCCCCTCTAGTTTGCTCTGTGCGTCTGCAGTATACATTAACCAGACCTCCCCAATGGCAGTAATACCAGCTCAGCCATGAAGATCAAATTTACTCCTCCTGTGTCAGCCATACAACTCCTCAGAAGATAGCATTCCTTCCTCAATCCTGTAAGGGGTCACGATCACCCACCACTAGCCTTGTACGTGCAGACAAGCCTTACGTCCGATGCCAATACGTGGATTCCTTTAAAGATAGTGATGGGTGCTGAGCAGTCTGGTAAAACAACCTGGGGAGATACTGAGCCACACCTAAGGGAAGGTCTTAGCTTAAATACCTATTTATGACCTTATTAATGTTACCAGTTATATTACTTGTATTCTGCCTCTTTTACAAGATTATTGGTTCTTGCATTACCAATTGTGTGACTGAGTCTCAGATAAAAGTAACAATGATTAGGTGACTTGAAAAGATTAATCGAACATATAGTCCTACAAGGTGAATGATTGTAATAGTGTAACTCTAGATTTGGGAAGAAGCCACAAGAGGGAACTGTCTCCTGGACCACAAGAGACCAGTAAGACAGGTGGTCCACAGGCTTTTGGCTGCTGTTAACAGGGCCTAGTCCAGTAACAGCACTTGGAGCGACCTCTCGACAAAAACCTCCCCTGACCCGGGGATGAGCACTCCTAGCGCCTTGGGGCAAATGGGTCAGGAAATGCCTCCTAAACCTTGGTCAAAACTAAGATTGAAAGGGAAGGGATTGCAAAATAAAGACTGTTGCCCACCATCCAGTTCTACAAGAATCATATCATTAGCCACTGCAGTTGCTGACCTACAAGACACCCTGAATGGAATTCAGAACAAAGATAAGGATGAGGCCCTCTGTGCTCTGGGAAAACGGGCAGAACCGGCCCTCAGAGAGTTAGATATTCTCAGGAGAAGCTTTTTATGAACCTGGATTCTTGCATCTTCCCATACTTACAAAAGCACTAAAACCATTAACTAAGACGTCTTTTCCTTGTACACAGCAGTAACCTTCTATCAAGATGTGTGCCTGATCGCATGTACCCACTTTGTCAAAATCACGTGTACACTGGCCTCCCCCTTACCTCTTCAGTCCTCAGAGCTCTCTAAGAGCCTGTCTCTAGGGTCATAATGCCCAGATTGGCTCAAATTAAAATTTCCATTTCTTTCTTAGATTGACTATTGATTAATTCTTCATCAACAATATGATCCCCATTTGTATAACATCTTTTTTCTTTGGCCGCCTTGGGTCTTTGTTGCTGAGCGCGGGCTTTTCTCTAGTTGCTGTGGGCTACTCTTCATTGTGGTGCGCGGGCTTCTCACTGCGGTGGCTTCTCTTGTTGCAGAGCAACAGGGCTTTCTGCAGTTGCGGGGAGCGGGGCCACTCTTCATTGTGGTGCGCGGGCTTCTCACTGCGGTGGCTTCTCTTGTTGCAGAGCACGGGCTCTAGGCGCATGGGCTTCAGTAGTTGTGGCTTACGGGCCCAGTTGCTCCACAGCATGTGGGATCTTCCCAGACCAAGGCTCGAACCTGTGTCCCCTGCATCGGCAGGCAGACTCAACCACTGCGCCACCAGGGAAGCCGTATAACATCTTGAAATGACAAAATCTTAGAGAAAAAGAAGAGATTAGTGGTTGCCAGAGGTAAGCGATTGTGTGCGCGTGTGCAGGTGTGCATGTGTGTGCGTTGCATAAAAGAGTAACAGGAGGGATCTTTGTGGAGATGGAAAAATTCTGCCTTGATTGTGGTGCAGGTTACATGAATCTACACGTGTGATGAAACTCACAGAACCACACACACACACAAAAGAGCACGTGTAAAACTGGTGACATCTGCATAAGTTCTGTTGATTGCATCAAGTGTCAGACTCCTAGTTTCTGTGCTGTACTATGGTTATACAAGATACTACCAGTGGAGGAATTGGGGGAAGGGCAGACAGGACCTCTGTACTAGTTTCTAAAACTTTCTGCTATTTTATAATTATTTCAGAATAAAATATTTTTAAAAAGTGATTTTGAAGCCTACTTGCAATGTTGAAAGAGCCTTGTTATAAGATTTTAAATTAAAGAAGGCAGTAAATAAATTTTATGTATATGATGACTATACTGACATTTAAAAGAGCTGTCGGAGAAACATTAATGGGAAATACATCAAGAAGTTAACGGTGACAGTGTTACAGAAGTATAAGTGGTTAATTTTCTTTCCTTTGTTTTCTAAATCTTTTATATAGAAATGTAAACGTAAGCAAGAAGACTCAGGCTTCCATGTAAGGAAATTTAAATCAATAAAGTCACCTTGTTAACCACAGATGTGGGATTCCTATACTCACCCACCGCTATCACATCCAGATAAACTGAAATACAATGGAAAGCTTATGCAAAATGAACTGTGAGTTTTGAAAAGCAGATAAGATCAAATAACTTGCTGCAAGAATACAAAAAGATGGAAGCCAACATGAAAGAATCTGGACACCTTTTCTGGATGCGGAGAATAAACCTACCATTTGGTGAAAAAGAAAGGCTCGATATTTTTAAAGCTATTAAATTTTTTTTTTTTTTTTTTTTTTTTTGCGGTACGCGGGCCTCTCACTGTTGTGGCCTCTCCCGTTGCGGAGCACAGGCTCCGGACGCGCAGGCTCAGCGGCCACGGCTCACGGGCCCAGCCGCTCCGCGGCACGTGGGATCTTCCCGGACCGGGGCACGAACCCGCGTCCCCTGCATCAGCAGGCGGACTCTCAACCACTGCGCCGCCAGGGCAGCCCTAAAGCTATTCAAATTTTTAAACTCAACATGCAAGGTTCATCTTGTGCAGGAATACAGTATTTCCAATCAGGGCACAGACGGTAAACACAAGAATGTGCAACGCGGAGACCAACACAAACTTCCCAGCCTGGCGGGCGGCCAGGGAGTTAACAGAATTTTTTCCTGGGAGGTGGGTGGTATGAATTTACTGGAAACTGAAAAATGAGGAAAAAAGGTTTAAAAGTGAAATTAGAGATGACTGTCTGCTATGGTGTATTAGACAAAATGACTTGTGTGATACATTTATTTCTCTTAAATAGTTTCACAGATGTAAATATGAAGGGGTTAAATTTTTTTTTTCTTCAACAGCCATGAGTAGCAATCTAAGCGAAATCAACTGTAGTCACTGTTGTAACGTGTGTGCGCGTTGGATCAATAATCCCCAAACCTTCGAGGGGAGTTTCCACGTGGGTGGCATCCCCCATACAAGGCCAATGCATGAGGGCCATGCTTAGGGCAACAGACTAGAACTACTGTCAATACTCTGGTCCCAGCCATTTTTCCTGCTAAAAGTAGATCGTCCCACATATCCTTAGAGAAGACTGCCAATTTGGCTATCGGAGTCTCAGAACACACATGACATGGAGCTAGCCCTGGCTGTATCCCCTTTCTTATCCCGAAGATTCTTACACACAGAATCCAGACAGAGAACAGTCATGACCTTCAGAATTAAGCTTAAACAATTTCAGTGATAATGTGCTTTTATCAGGTTTCCAAACTTTTGAAAAGATGAAACTTTTGGCCGAAACCCTCAAAGAAGTTAGCTGAATAACCACCCCTCTTCCTCTTTTTAAAACCAACTTAGTTGACATTTAAAAGAAATATAAAACATTCTGCTAAAAAAAATCAGATACGTGTTAAAGTTTTCAAATGCCCCCATCAGCCCATCCACATCACACTGCCCTCCAACCCCGAGGGTGGAACTGTCAGAGCTGCGAGAACTCAGCCCCAAGTGACCCCTCAAATGGAATGAAGCTAACTGGTGAACTCCACACATATGTACGCTTTTGCCACTACAAGCCAAAGATGCAGATTTCCAAACAGGCGTGAGCACAGATGAAGTATGTCAGGTGAGGTGACAAACTGATTTGGTTTAGAGGGTACAGTGGCCTTGTTGCCATGCAGCTCCCTGCGACCAGCATGGCCACGGTTCCCAAAGCACCAGAGACTGAGAATCCAAGGACCCCCGCAGGGCCACCGAGGGATCTGGACAATTGAAATTTTACTCCACGGTAGATGGGTTTCATCTGACTCAAGCTGATTGCTACCCAATGACCTGTGAGGCTGTTTGAGAGAGGCAGCTGGCCTGCAGACACTTCTTGGAGAAATCAGAGATTACACGCAGGGTAAATACAACATCACTGTCATTATCCCCCGTCGGCCTGGCCCCTCTGTGCAAATACCCGTTTCGTTCTCGGTGGTACCCTCCTACCTCAAAGCGCCCAGCGCACAGCATTTACTCGATACGTGTTTGTACAGGAATAAATGAAGACCTTGTGGGTGCTTTAAACAAGCTGCACTGAACGCCCTCGCGTCTGTTATCCCATGGGATGCTCGGTCCAGAGTACGTCTGCTGAACAAGGCCTGCAGCACACCGAGCCAGCCTGCTGAGACGCAATCTGGTTCATGGTGTAAGACGCGGGCTTGGGAACTTCCCACATTCGTGGAGTCGTGATCTGCGTTATATACGATTTTGAAATCCAAAGAAATCATATTATATAAGTTTGTAAAAGTCTATCCTAGCTTGGGTTTTGCCAAAATGCTTCAGCCCCGTCCAGCAATTCGAGATATCTTGCTGTACTTCAAGATCACACACTTTGTCTACAACAGGCTTAAGTGATGGTGGCGAAAATCCTAAGACTTTTCTGAGACTCTGGTAGTAGTATGTCAAAAATTATTTATACCAGAAAAAGTGATTTGAAAATTTGTTTAGAAAGCCCCTTCAGCTGAGGCTATTATTCCAAACTGCTGAGAAAAGTTCTATCATTTCCTACAAAGACAACTAATTCTTTACTTGGTGATACAGCAGAGATGAACCAACCATTACACCTAAGCCCTGAACCTCGGATGCAGGCTGGGAGCCTGGCGACAGCTGCAGGTGCTCTGTCACTTCTGCGGTCAAGCTGTGACACGCCGTCTACCAGGCTAGGTCAACAGTGTCCGATCTGAACGGTTCCATAATCACTAGCATACGAGCACACTCATATAATACTGCCGGATTTAAAATTCTCGCGGTAGGCTGAGCTCATACGCTGTAGGTATGAAGTACCTTGGCCACTTAACGCATGTTTTTTTCACACTATTTTTTCTATTTTTTTGGTTAAACTCCTTGATACAAGCAATGCTTACAAGGACCAGGACTCATTCAAACAGACTGGCAACCACTGGTGATGTCGTGAGTAGCAAGCATCCCGGGCAGAGTAGCAAGGACCCTCCCTCCCAATGCCCTCTCCTCTCTCTACCCGCTGGGTCCTGCCCTGACTCAGCTGTCCCAGTATCACACGTGTGGCGCATCTCCCTGTCGATGACTTTGTTCCTGAGCCAAACGTGGCGTGGCTTTAAATGGACTTGGCTGTTTTCTGTCGGCAGTTACACACTGAGAGACTGAAGAAGGACAACCAGCCTGCTGTCATCTGTTTCTGAATATTTCCAAGTTGCTCTTCTTTCCCAGAATGATGGCTTTGGAACTCCAGTGCAAATCCCACTGAGATTTCCAGCGTCCTCTTGGATCTTACCCAGAACTGAGCCCCACTGGAAAAATCACAGGTTTAGGTCAGAGACTGTTCATGGGAAAAGAGCATCTGTGTCTAGGAAGGGGCTCTCGCCAGCAGGCTGCCCCAAAGTGGTGGCTGAAATTGCACCCAGCCCTCCGTGTGCGTGTGCGTGTGCGTGTGTGCACAGGGGGACTCCAGGGAATGATCTCAAGCAGCTCTTGGAGTGAAGAGCTCTTGGAATGATTGGTGACGCAGCTGACAGTTCATAAGTTCAGCTTTCAGCTACTTCTTCCCACAGAGTGACACAGTTTTCTCATTATCCTTCGAACTTTTCAAATAATGATTCCCTGGGAAAGTACTCCTTAAGTGCGAGCTCTACAAATTTTCACTAGTTGGTGCACACCTCAACTTCTGTCTCAAGCCTCGTGACTACAATATTCCCAGATCGCCGGGCCCGCTTTATAAGGTGGATGTGAGACAAAGCTTAACCTGTCTCTTTTGTTGTGAAAACACTGGACTTCGAGCTGCTGACTGAATAAAAAGCCCAGGGGAGCTTCCGTGCCCGCCTCTCCCCGGATGCGCACGCTGTTTCGAGGGGGTGGACAGAAAGGCTCAGGAATAATGCCTGAGACTCGAGCCTTCACTGGACGAGAAGACAGAGGCAGAGGTGCTGGTGGCAGTGAGGACACGGTCCCCAAAGGACACACACTGGCCCATCAGACATGAGATCAAGTCAACGCGCTGTCGGAAAGAGTTGCAGGTTTCTCTTTTTGGTTTTTTGAGAAAACAGTGTGACCTTCCACCCCGGGTAAAGCTGAGGAGACACTCTGGACGACACCACCAGCAACTCTCTCGGAAGTCTTAAAAATACTCAAATTGCACGTACACTCAGGGCCCCGCAAACGAAAGGCAGTCCCGAGTTTTACAAAGATAAATTAATCGGTAATTTTAAAAACCTGAATTTGAAATGAGTTTAGGGATTTTTCATTCCTTGACCTTTTCCCTATGTAGCCAGAATACTGTCCCAAGTGATGACAGAAAACATCCATTCAATAAACACCATGTAAAAATGTCCCATTTCTTCAGCAGTTTGGACTCAGATGTACTGAAACAGCTTGAACCAGCAACACTGCACCTAAGCAAACAAAGCTGCTTTCCTTGCAGGTACGTGGCAGGATCTACACGATGGACAAGACGGGGTCCGTCTCCACATCATGGCTTTTCACACCTCTCTCTATGAGACACTCCTATCAGCTTCAATATCTGAGATTTCGGGCTTCCCCGGTGGCGCAGGGGCTGGGAGTCCGCCTGCCGATGCAGGGGACGCGGGTTCATGCCCCGGTCCACGAAGATCCCACACGCCGCAGGGCAGCTGGGCCCGTGAGCCATGGCCGCTGAGCCTGCGCGTCCGGAGCCTGTGCTCCGCAACGGGAGAGGCCACAACAGTGAGAGGCCCGCGTACCGCAAAAAAAAAAAAAAAATCTGAGATTTCTTCATTCTGACAGAGGACACAGAGTCATCATCGATCAAGAGCATCCTTTTTGAGGAAAGGAAAGGGATTGAGGGACGCTGGCCTCTAGACAAGGGACCACTAAGGGTGAAGGTGACAGAGACGTGCCAGGACACTGCCTTGAACTGAATGTGTCCCCCGAGATTCAAAGACTGAAGCCCTAACCCCAATGTGATGGTAATAGGAGCTGGGCCTTTGGGAGGTGATTGGTCAGGAGGGTGGAGCCCTCAGGAATGGGATTACTGCCCTTACAAAAGAGACCCATGGAGCTTCCTCGCCCCTCTGCCACGTGAGGACGCAGCGAGAAGACGGCATCCATGAACCAGGAAGCGGGTCCTCACCCGACACTGAATTAGACATTCAGCCTCCAGGACCTCAATAAGTAAATTTCTGCTGTCCATCAGCCACTCAGTCTGTGGAATTGTGTAACAGGAGCCTGAATGCACCAAGACAAGCATGAAAGTACGTATGTGCGGCTCTTGAGGGGGCAGAGCGTTGGAGACAGTGAGCGCCGAACGGAGGGGCTGTGTCTGGAAATCTGGGGGAAGAAGAGGTGATTTCTGATTCTCTGTCTCTGATGAGCCAGGAATGATCAGCACGTCCTTCATCCAGAGCTAATCTCTGGGGATTCAGCAAGCAGTCTGTTCCTGGGCCGTTCTTCGCTCCTTCTCCCAAGTTCTAGGTCATCAGGAAGCCTCCCTTCCACAGGAGACCCCACTCCAGCTCCTAAGCAGCTGTGTCGCCTGCCTGCCGCGATGTGAACGGCCGTTTGAAGGACCTGGCCCTGCACACTAGGTGCTCAATTCACCCGAATGGGTTCCTCTGTGTCATTATCATCGGATTTTCATTCTTCTTGACCTGTGAGCCCCTGAAGGCTTTCCTCTTAATACTTGACATTATGGGAAAGACCATTCCTACACCCACTGAAAAGTACCTAAATATGCTCATTTCCCCTCTGAATCACTGGGTCTTTTTCAGCAAACCGGTCCTTCATCTTAGAAGGAACGTGAACTTCCATAAGAGCTGCAGTTGAAGATCACTTAGTACTTAGAGGGCAGGAGAATCCCACGCCCAGGAAGGAACACCGTCGGAAACGGCCTGGAACAGACACATGTGGGCAGGAGCACTTGGTGAGGCCAGATGAACCAAGAAACAACGCACACCTTCCTTTAAACAGAGGACCATCATCAAGAGAGAATCTGAAGTTGCTGTTCTCATGCAGAACATAACACTTTCGCATCCAGTTGTCTGAACTGAGCATCTTTATTCCAGGTAAAGGATCTACAGTCTTCCAAAAAGTTCTACCAGACACCAAACCAAACCCAAAGGCTTGTCTGGGTACTCTTGGTAAGAGTGCACTGCTCTAAGAAACGTGTTCCATCCTCTTACCGAGGCCACCTTAAGAGCCTGTTGGAGTCTTGGGGTGACGGGCATGAACTGGGTGTATCACTGGTGTCCGTTGTCCCAACAACTCCACACCTTCCCAGTTAGACCAGTGCCAAGAAGCCAAATGCCAACACCCAGATGCCAGGGGCACTAACCAGTACCTACGAATCATACCCCGCTTTACCAAATATGCTGTCTTTTCCGGTCGTCCGACGGCGCTGACTGTGCACGGGCGAGAGCCCACGGTGAGTACGCCCTCATCCCGTCTGCACAGTGGGCCGGGCAGCTCCCTGCCCCGACACACAGCAGCAGACACAACGGAGGCCTGAGTGCACAGGGATACACTCCCAGCTGCAGGGCGTCCTTCCCAGGCTCGCCTGCGGAGATGAAGCCCTGAAGCCTCTCTGACCAACATAAATGGGGTCCTGGGAACCAAGCCCCCGTAGACTTTCGACAGCGGGCAGCTCGGGGCACCCCGGAACTGGACTGTTCTCACGCTGAGTGGTGTCTCGTAGTGCCTGGCTGTGACTCAGTTAAAGTTAACTTGAAGTTCTGTTGTGGAGCTTGGGGAAAATGAACGGACTGAATTACGCCAATATCTCCTCTACCCAACATCCTAACTGAGAGAGTTTTTCCGTCACCCAAGTTGAAAGGAGAAAAATTGGTTTTGGGTTTGCATGGCTGTCCGTTAGCAAAAAAAAAATGTTAATGAAGATATAATGCCACGTACTAAAACATCTAGGGTTTTCTATAATGTAAGGAAGTAACAGAGGTAAATTACGAGACAGTCAAGTTACTCCCAGGTAAGTATCAAGAGATCAAAATAAAACCTGAAATCATTCTGGGCTCTAATTTATATACGGAATCCCCATGTCTGAACCCTCACTTTCCTAATATCCCCTATAATGACCTGCAGGACGTGTTCCCCCCAGTTCACCCACCATGCAGGAAGCCTGGGACAGCCTGGACCACACGTGTGCCCCAGCGACAGCCCTCAGGACCGATGAGAGGGCGGGAGAGGCTGCTCTCCTCCCACAGGATGGGGGCCGTGCCCAAGGTGTCACAGGTGTGGGGTGTCACTGTAGTCTGCCCCACCTGGGGAAAGGAAATGTCCTCTAAGATGATGGAAAACCCCATGAAGGAAGTGGGTGAGTCTAAGGGGCCGCGAAGCCTGCCCAGCGGGAGGAAGTTCCAAGTCAGGACACTTGAGAGGTGAGCTTGTGCAGTTGGATGTCAGCCGTGGCTCGTCCGAGACGGACCCCACTGTGAACACGGGGACAGCCAGCCCGGGTCTCCCGTGCTTTGAGTCAGGCAGGAATCCTGGGGTGATGATCCTGCTGGAGTTTCAGAGAGTTTTAGCGATCTTCGGGGAAAAGAAGTATGCTTTCGAGTCGGTGGAGCTGGGGACATAGTATAACGTTTGCCGTTTAGAATGAGGGAACACAGCGTTCTGACGTTCACAAATGAGCATTGTGAGGATATCCAAGTCCTCACAAGAGGATTGGATCTGGGTGGAGCGGGAGGCCTCTGGGACTGGAGCGTGACCCTCCAGGCACTGCCATCTCCTGACGTGTGGAGTGCGGAGAGCAGGGGTTCAGCAGAGCTTGTGTTTTCTTTTTCGACACACGGAGAGCTCCAAGTATATAACTCGGGAGGACACACTGGGGCAGGAGTATATGACCTATGAGTTTTACTGGTACCACCTCATTTCCCAAACGTGTACCCATCCGCCAAACGTACAAGTCCTCAGACAGTTTCTGAACACTGAGACCTTCGGTCAGAATGGGTGGAAAAGCATGGTGCTAAGTGATGAACACTTTCCTTATTAAACACTAGTTAATAATTACGCTGTAGTCAGTACACACATCCTAGGCCTAAAGTACCACTAGTTCAGTGACACGTCTGAGTAAAAATGGCCATCGTGTTCTCTTAAATGCTCCCAAAAAGAGGACATCTATGCTAGGACCAATGGCCCAATTTTCCAAGAGCTATCAATCATTTCTTATGGTGTTCAGGAAGACACTGGAGAAGATGCGGGTGTGAGCTGACCTGGAGTCACACCACGGGAAGCTTCCTGGTCACTAGTGCCGCAAGGTGCAGAGCAGAGCTGTTTACACAGATGTGTGCTCCGTTCAGACTGCACACCCCCTGCCACACCTGGACACAGGCCATGAGCCACGACACCGACGCACACCGCGCCCCACACCTTCCTACCTTATGGGTCTGGATCTACTGTCCAATTCCTGGGACTGTAAGCACATATTTCAATGTGCTTCAATGAAATAGATTTTTATTTCAAAGAAAAACTAGTCTCAGCATCTCTTTAAAGGTCTTAACAAGCACCTTACAGTAAACAGTAACCAAGCACAACGAAGGAAGATACAAAGTTAATACATTACCTGCTTTGTCTTCCTGAAGAAATGACTCTCCTAGGGCATGTGTCACAAGGCAGCGTAAGGAACAATGTCTTCCACGCCCGCCCCTTGAGATACGTGATCAGAATTCAGACGGGGTTCAGGGTCTTGACATGCCCAGAGGGGATGTGCCATTGGGTAGGGGCACAGAACCCACGTCCACAGGGACAGGTAAGTAGTAGCAGAAGAAGAGAATGGAGTTGTCACCAACATCCCGGGCGCTGGGCACAGGGGACCAAGTGCTGCAGGGGAGACGGGTTCGGGTGCACCTTCCCCCCCCATCGCTCCCCTGCGAAGGGAAAGACCGGCCTCCTGGTCCGAGCCTGCGCCATCCTTAGAATTGTCTTATTTTTCTTTTCTCTTTTCTTCTTCCCTGACCCTTCCTCGAGCGTAGGTCCCAAGAAATGCCACCAGTGGTCACTCATTCCCATGCAGGTGGCCTGTCCTGTGGTCCTTTGGGAGCGCTTCTCAGCCCAACGTGGTGTTTTGTTCCCCGGGGCTCCTGGCCTCTCACCAGCGTGTGCATCTGGGGTGCAAGCCCTCGCTACCACCCTGAGGGAAATGTGTTCAACCTACCGACCATTTCAAAAAGAAAAGAAACCCAGGGCTATTACTTTCAGCAGTAGTAACAATAATTTAAATGGACCTTCCTCCAGGTTGGGGTGTACATACATGCTCTCCTCGAGGTCACCTGATCCTGGCCACCACTAGAGCGTCCGTCCACTGTGGCGGAGGACAGCCTTTCCTCAGCGGCCCCGAGTGGCCAGGCCTCGTCTCAGCAGACCCGGGTGTCCAGGAGGGGACGGAGGCCTTAGGATACGGGATGCCCCGTGTCGGAGCCGTCCACCTGGGGCCATGACCTGGCAGTGCTAACTGAGAGGCTTTGACTTAACTACCCCTAAGAGGTGCAGCAGAGAGCAGAGCAGGCGACCAGCGGCTGCCAGGTAAGGTGGGAAGGGTGCTTCCTGCTCCAAGTTCATGTGAGTGAGAAGAGCCCTCTCATCCAACGGGGCTTCAATACCACGGGGCTTAAGAAATAGAAACAGCCCCTTGTGTAACAAGGAATCAGCTTGTCTCCTCTCAGAGGCTCATGAAGTAAATCCCTAACACTTAAAAGAAAAAAGGAAAATGGATCTTCTACAAAAGTCTCACCCAAAGCCACACTTCGTGTTCTATGGTATAAAATTGTTTTAAACGATGCAGATGTGCTTCAGAGAAGCCAATTGTATTCTACAACCGAAGCAGTGAATCTAGGTTAACGGGTTGCACGGGGCTCTTATAAAAGCTCAACAGTCCTAAGACTGGTCCCGCTCGTCCTGGCCTGTGACACGAGAGCAGCGTGAGAATGACTCTGCTCGGCCACCTGCTGACGGGTTCTGGCTCCCCTGCACCTCCCCCCTCCAAATAATTTAATTTACAACCAATTCCAAATCATTAAACTCAGGGGACAGGCCCACTCTTTAAGCTGAAAGTCAGCCACGACGATGAGAAGGAATCTTAAAGTCCTGGATTCTCTCTCACATCTTACGTTTGTCTTTCCTCCAGCACCCCCCAGGAGGCTCTCAATGTGTGTTTCATTCTGGCTCACCAGGCCCTGGATCCAAATGTCAGAGCTGGCAGTGACCCTGGGCGACGTCGGTGACGGTCAGGGTCTCAGTGGTCCTGCCCCGCCGCCAGCCCAGAAGGGCTTCCCTGAGTGTGCTCGGCCCCTCAGCTGCACATGTGGCCCAGTAGCGGCTCCCCAGGTGGGCCTGGCTGGTCCCCAAGTGCTGTCAGCTCTCTGCTCCTCAGCTGTGCCGGGACCTGGCAGCAGAGCAGAGCCAGGCCCAGATGGTTTAGACCATAATCAGCAGTGGATGCCCTGAGCCCGTCAACTGCCAGCTGGCGGAGCCCAGCGCCAGCCCGGACAGGTGGTGTGCAGCCTGTGGAGAGCCAGCACGGACCAGGGTGGACGCCCTGCCGCAGACAGCATCCCTGAAGACGGCAAGCTCTGGGTCGCGTGCAGGCTCACAGGATCCCAAGTGGGTCCAGCGTCACCTCGGGCCATCTCAGGAGACACTGTCCATGAATTCTGGAGCCAGGAGGCCAGGAGGAAGGCCACCTGTCTGGGTGTAAAGCTGCCACGTCGCTCTGATAACTACCTCTCAAGAGAGACACCTGGAAGCCGGGAAGGGATAAAGAATGAAAGGTTTTCACATCAACCCAGACTAGGATTTAGGGCTTCGCCTGTAAGTGACGCCTGAACACGTGACCACTTATCATCAGGTGGGCACGAGATTCTTCCACTCCCAAACCCAATGTACAAACCCAACCTCTCACTGCCAGCACTGTAGGACGAGGCTACCTTCCTCTGTAGGAGGGGCCTACATCAGCGTCATTTCTGAATGTTCCCCCCTGAAAGTGCCCACCGGCTGTTTCTCAGCATCTGCAAAGGGACCCTCACTCGTGCCGGGTCGCAGCCTGACGAGTGTGCCCAGCCCCCGCTTCCCCCTCTCCCCTGCCCAGCCTCCTGAGGGGGGAACCATGCTGCCTACCCTCTGTCGCCTTGATTGACGACGTCCCTGTGGGTGTGGAGCTTCTGCCCCCAGGTACGGCCAGAGGTTCATCTCTGGATGACTCGGACGCATCGGCCCTGGGGGTCCCGTTGGGGTAGAACTCACCAGGTGGGGACAGCGGCGTTTGTGCAAAACCCTGTCCTCTTCCCCAAGGCCTCCCCTGCGTCTGGTCTCCTCAGTTTCTGAGCATCGCCCAGCGCTGGCCTGGAGTCTTCCCAAGCCTTTCTGTTCACTTCTGGCCCTCAGGCCTCTGGGCGAGGGGCTCCACCTGCTGAGAGGCTGGAGGGAGAGCGCTCCCTCCTCACACCTGCACCCACCTGGACCCAGAGAGGCTCAATGATGGCTCAAGGTCACACAGCAGACGCCCAGAGGTCTAGGGCCAGAGGAGCACAGGCCATCATGTCACAGAGGGTGAACTGAGCAAAAGGGATTTTCCCTCAGATTCTACCGACTCACAAAAGAGAAGTCCTATTTACACAGCAGACGGCAAATGTAAAGTGAAGGCCCAAAGAGTTGGGGGTATGCAGAAAACAGCTTCTAGAACAGGGTCAGATGAATTAATGGATAAAGAGATCCATGATGAGCTACTGAGGTAAATTAGGAAGACATTAAAACATCAGGGGTCCTCTTAACACTCTTCTGCAAATACCTTTTTTGCTAAAAACAGACTCTTAAATTGGGTTGACTACAGGTCAACCATGACTTGAGAAGTGGTGCTCCAGGGACCTGCTAGTGACGGCCCGGGTCCTTGGCTGCTGGCCTGAAAACCTGGACCTGTTCTTGGTATATG
Organism: Neophocaena asiaeorientalis asiaeorientalis; assembly: GCF_003031525.2. Classification (NCBI taxonomy): domain Eukaryota; kingdom Metazoa; phylum Chordata; class Mammalia; order Artiodactyla; family Phocoenidae; genus Neophocaena; species Neophocaena asiaeorientalis. The sequence continues at coordinate 811,653 of NW_020173202.1, forward strand.
TTTTCCATACATGGGGCTGGGCATGAGCGATTAACAGAAGCTGCAACCAGAAGATTCAGAGCAGTGACTCAAAAACCAGAATGAAAAATGGGCGGCCAAGTTAGAGAGACAGTAAGAGATGGGCAACACCCAGAGGGGAAATAAGAAGAGAACTAATTTTGGTCCATTTCCCAGGGCTCCAATTTAATATAAGAGTGTAGACTTGGACAGATTAACTACACAGAAATGCTGACGTGTTAACAGTACTAGGTATCCAAGAAAATAATTTTTGACCGGGAGGCTAGCTCCAAGCAGAGAGAGCCACACCAGCAGGTGATTATAAGAGGATATGCAATTCACTGCATCGCTGAAATGGAGCCGCGACTGAGACCCAGCCCGTCTGCACTGGAAAGTCTGCTCAGAGGAAACCCAGGGTGCTGCAACGCGACAGGGAGACCTGCTCAGACCAGCAGAACACAGGAGCGTACAGCTCTCTCAGGTAATCCGGGATCAACTTAAATTCACCAAGCGTCTGCTAAAAAATGGCCCAGAGAAACCCATCTCCTTTGTCTTAATCTAAAAGCCAACTCGACTGCGGAAAGAGCAGCACGGAAGTGGAATTCCTGCAGCATCCACGCCAGGGCAGCCCTGCTCCCAGGAAACCCAAGGGCTGGGTCTCATCTCTGGTCTGGAGGATGAGGACAGACGCCCACTGCCCAGAGCGCCCTCACCTGCGGGTCCAGGAATCAGCCCGTCCCCCAACTGCTGCTCCCGGCCCCCTGTAACCACCAAAGGGAACTTCGTCGCATGCAGCAGCGAAATCCTTGAGAATGTGACAGAATCCTTGGCCTCTTCTTCCCAGAAAATCACACAAGGGCACACAGGCAGGACACGTGTCACAGGATGTCCAGAATTCCTGAGAGCCATCCAAGGACACAAAGGGGTCACGCAATCTGGTCTCAGCTGCCTTCTGCCCACCGACCTGATAGGAAGTTACCTGGACAGCTATAACCGGTCCACAATTAGAGATTAACGTCGCCAACGACAACGCTTTCATCTTTCTTTCTCGTATTTCATCTGCAAAAACAGAAACAACCGCCCCCCGCCCCCGCAAACTACAGGGCTTGCAAAAACACACATAATTACCGTCATTATTTAACAGTCCCTTGGAAATTCTAGAAAATGCAATAAGCACGGAAATAGAAATAAGAACTACAAATGTAAGTCAAAGGCAGTAGCGAGTATGTTTAGCATAAACCAAAAGAAATATATTAGATCTAATGATAGGAGGTTTGGATGCAAAACAAAATACAAAACTCAATTCCATCCTTATAACTCAAAATTATCAAGACAGTGAATGCAACAGGGAAACGAGATAACATTCAAAGGAGTGATAAAATATTAAAATTAACAACTAAATGGTATATAGAAAAGTAGACCAAAACATCACGGAGACACAAAAGTGGACTTGAATGAGTAGAAGGAAATGCTGGGAAGGCTGGATGTTGTTAATTCTTTCCAACATAATGGATGTTTAGCTCAGTTTTTCTGTTATTTTAAATTTTCTAAAGTTTCAGCTTAACTGAGGTATAACTGACAAAATTGTAAGACATTTTGAGATTACATCGTGGTGGTTTGATCTGCGTGTACATTGTGAAAGGATTCCCCCCGTCGAGGTAATTAACATCCACCACTTCACATATTTATGACGCTGTTTAAATTCAAATTTTAAGGGGCTTCTTTAGAGATTTTTTAAAGACATGATTTCTCTAAATTTTACATGAAATAATAAGGAGTAGGATAGAAATCTGGGGGAAACGGAAAGCATTCCAGGGGAGTTTGCCTGTCAAGCGCTGACCTAGATTGTTAAGTCTGGAACAGGTACCAAGTGTGGAGCAGGTGCAGGGGCTGCCAGCTTGGTGGGTAGACCCGCTGGACACAGAGGCTGACCTGCGGGGGAGAGCCGGCACTCGGTGACGCGGAGAACAGCCTGGTATCGGGGGAACCCAGCCCCTCTCCAGCCAACGTCAGCTACCAAAACACCTTCCGGCTGGTTTAAGGTCAAGGCACACACACCGTGGAAAACTAGGAAATGCAGACATGAAGGCCTCCTGCTTTCAGGATGGGAGGACAGGAGGGAGAGGCAGGGGCAAAGCAGAAAGAGATGGAACTACGGGAAAAGTTCTAGATGTTAAGAGTCCATAAACAACACTAAAAGGCCAGTGTCAAACAGGGAAAAATACCTGGAACCAAAGCAACAGTTAGTGTGTGTGTGTGTGTGTGTGAGAGAGATGTGTGTGTCTGTGGCATGACTTGTGTGGTTTGTGTCTATGGTGTGATGTGTGTATATGTCTGTGATGTGATGTGTGTGTTTGTCTGCGTGCAGGTGCGGGCACTACAAAATGAAAAAGTGGTCAATGGAAAGACGAGAGGGTTTACATGTAAGGAAATTAAATCTCCAAGAAAATTATTTTTTAAAGTACCTCACCAGTTATCACAGATTCTAGGTTGGACTCCCTATACCATTAAATAGATGAGACTTTTCTGTCTACCTAGCTAGCCAAGATGCTGAAAATAAAAATATCCAACGTTTGCCAAATTGTAGTGATCACCTGCTGGCAACTGTCAGGGCAAACTGAGATTAAACACTTGTTCTGGAAAGCAAGTCGGCACCTTTGTACCAAAAACCTTAATCTTGAAACAAGTGATTTCACTTTCAAAATTTTTGGAAATAATCAGAGGGAGGGACAAATACTTACATGTAAGGATGTAAGGATGCCATTTTAGCATTAATTACAGTGAAACACACGAGGGAAAAGAAAAGCACTGAATATTCTGTGTTGTTTAAAGACATACAACAGATCTTTACATATAAAATAAAATTCATTTATGATAATATTTAGTGACATGGAAACATACTATAATATTCAGTTATTTTAAGGGATACAAAATTCTGTGTTCAGAATTATAGCAAAATTATGCAGGCACGCACTTCAGAAAGAATGAAAACGTCCCCGAATGTCATCTGCTTAGGTCTGAGTGGGATTTATAAGGATTCTAACCTTGATCATTTTCTGCACGCTGGTGTAGTGTCTTCCACATAGTAGCTAATAAATACTGGTAAAAAGAAGGAAAGTGTTTCCAATTTCTGACATAAGCATACACAATTACTAATTTTATATTAGGAAAAGAACAAAAACCTCTTGTAAAGCTAAATTAATTAAAAACTGATCAGTGTAAGAGGACCGTCCTCCCGGTAGCAGCCGGTGGCAGTGGCCGTCGCCTGGCGCTCCTGAGCGCGGAGCGATGCTCACTCCTCAGGTTTCACGGGAAGGAGCCCTCCAGCTCTGCGCTGGGAGCAGCTCCCGAGAGGACTGAGATGCTTTCTACGGGTCACGAACGAAACAAGTCCCTGATCGGCTCTCCCGGTGGCCGGTCCCCTCGTCAAAGGCTCCCGGCTGAGACCCCGGGCCCCCTGGGCAGGGTTTCGTACCTGGGACGCTGCGTGTGGAGCCGGACCTGCCAGCGCTCCTGTCCCTCCGGCTGCCCGGGTCCCGAGGGGCAGCAGGACCCACACCTGGACCGGTCACTAAGGACACCATGGGTGCCCCCTACACGGAGGATGCGAGACCAGAGCTCCCAGGGCCCCAGGGTCCCTACAGTCTGGGAGAGGAGCCCACTCGGGCTCGGGCACAGAGGCCGTGGGGTGGGGAGACCCCTCCCCCACCAGGGGAAGGCGGCGCCCGGCGGGTGCCCGGGACTGTCAGGAACCACTAGGAAGTGCCCCTCCCTCTCTGGCGGGGGCAGCCTCCTGCCTTATCCTCCATCTGTGAAGCTGCACCGGAGGCGGAAAGGCTGTTTCAGAGACCAGGCCAGCCCCGCGAAGCCCAGCCACGCCTCACCAGTTCCGGGCCTTACACGCCCCGGAGAAGCCGCCCTGACGTCTGGTTGGCGCCCTTGAACCGCAAGCTCTGTGCGCACGGACGCAGGCATCACCCTGCGATCTGCTGCGGAGGAGAAGGGCGAGGCCTGCACGGTGCATCCGTCCTTCTCGGGGTCGAGGACAGCGCGCCGTGCGCACATCCACCAGCGGGCTGCTGCTTCTTCTCACCCGGGCGGGAGCGACAGACACCTGCCGGGGAGGTGGCCAGGTGTCTCCGTGCACCCCGCCCCGGGAGCATCCAGGGCAATCACTCTGCTTACAGACCGTAAAGGTCCCACGGGCTTACTGTATCGACTGTCCTGGGATAAGTTCTTCCTGAGATTCCCATGGTCATTAGAGCTGGAGAGGGAGGGAGTCCAACCTAGAATCGATAAGCTGGGGAGTGAAGTGGTCTGGGATTTTGCCAACTTTGAAATAAAGTTATAGATATCCCCCAAAAAACCTTAAAGAGTTCAAAGGCAAAAGATTTTCAGTTCTAATAAACTCAAACCCATTTCTATGCAGTCCGATCAGGACGCAGTTAGGCAACATCACAGGTAATTATACATCTCTCTATCCCACAGACAGGTAACACACGGACCCCACACGCTTCCCATCCGTACGTCCTGATGCACGGACTCACGGCGGCCCACAAGAGTATGTCACATGTAACTGTACATCGATACGATGGTAAAACGGAAACAGGAACCATACAAATAACTGCAGGAAAACCCTGTTAATTCAGCAGGCGGCTTGAAAAGCAGGACTTTCTGAAGGAGTAAAATATCTGAGTAATGGCCTTCATAAAAATAAAGCTTTTATTCCTTTAAAATATAATAGTCTTATTAAGACAATCAGGAAGAGTTCCGAGGGGGTCCTATTTTTACCAACAGACAAGAATGATTTTAAACTAACAAACCACGATGTAGCAAATACTTAAAAACCCACGGTGCTCACTTCCCAACAACCAGAGTTATTGCCGCAGCCAAAACTATAAACATAAATCACCAAGCTCCTTGCGCATGGCTTCTGCTTCTACGAGCTGCACGTTGGTAAAAGCTTTACAACGTCTCATACCACACTGGAGGGAAGATTTTTTAAAATATAAAATGGTGAAGTTAAACTGTGAAGAATTACAATGGCTTCTGTGAACCTCTTTGTCTTTACATTAAAAAGTCAGAAGCGTGACCCCAGGTCACACGCCTGATCGGGGTTGGGGAAGCAGGTAGGGCTTCTCCCAAACGTCCTGAGAAGAGCCATTTCCAGCGCTGGCTTCGGCGTGGAGTCCAGACTTGCCAAATCCAGCAAGAGTGGGTACCTTATTTGCCAAGACAAAAAGCACTTCATAGGAGCGAGAGTGTTCATTTCCTGTTTCGTTTATGTGAGAAGTGGAGCTTTTCAGAGGAAAAAAGGCAATTTCTGTTCTTATTGACGATGCACTGATTGGCCAATGTGTTTGGTGTTACTTCTTGTTTATTCTCTCTACGTCTGGAAATATCTCACCACTTAACTTCTTTTGCAGGATCTTTGTTACTAAACACTTTATCTGAAGAGAGTTAAGAGCTCAGAACAACACCCACCCCCCTGGATGAACCGAAAAACAATGAACAACGAAAAAAACCTGATGGGTTGTTGTCTCTTTACCAATAAGGATCACCGTGTCTTTTTAAAACAGAAATCTCTCCATGGATTCAGTTGGAAGAATAAAATTTTCAGGCAAAAGGGAAGTCGTCAGGACATCCATCATTTCAGATGAAGAAATGATTCTTAAGTCGAGAGTGAAATGACTTGGAGTCACTAACAGCACGAGGCAGGGCTGGAACCCGGGGTCCTGTGACCCCAACACTCACCTAGTGCTCCTTCTATCGGGAAGCACCTGCTGTGGCCCTTCATCCCTGCCCCGAATACGTGGCTGCCACACACACAGATGTACAGACATTGCGTAAAATGAGTTTACATTCGGAAATCTTAGGAAATAAAAGGCTTCTGAAACAGTGAGTCTGAAAGATACACCTTAGGAGAGCACGGGAGCCCACGAGCACTGAGCCTGGAGGATGCTGGTGTCGGGGGGCTGCCTGGGTCCAGGTCCTGGCACCAGTATCATGGGCCGCGTGACCCCGGCAAGTACCGTGGCCGTTCTACACCTTACTCACTTCTCTCTTCTGCAAAGCAGAGGCGGGGGCTTCACCAGTGAAGTCTAAGCGCGTTACATTATTCAGAGCAAAGCGAGCATGGGAGGAATCTTGGCTCCCACTGTAACCACTCCTTGCTTCTCTCCTGGCTGAAACACTCCCTCTTGGCTCAAACGTGGAGGTGAGGGTTTGCAAAACTGGTCCTCCGGGACAGACGGCATCTGAACCCGTAGGGGTGCTGAAATGCAGGGTGCAGGCCCGCCTGCTGAATCAGACCTCTGGCTCAGCTACGAGAACTTCCACCAGGAGTCTCATGCCGTTTGGCTCAAATAAAACTCTTTTCTATTCCTTTTATAGATTGTTTATTGATTATTTCCGTGGACAATTCCCACCAAGGGTAGCACAGGTCAAGGTCACACTTGCCGGGGGAACTTCCCACCCGGGGTGGGAGTTCAGCCCAGCCCCCTCCCTCCTGGGGCTGCCTGCCCCTGGGGGAGACCAAAGCCGCCGGGGGAGGACTGGACGTTGGATCTGATGGAGGGAGAATGAGTGGGGATGTTAAACCTTTAGATGGAGAAAGACACAGAACACAGCAATTAAATCACCCCGCTGCATATCCATATTGCCTATAATTCTCTGTTTGAAAATTCACTCAAATAGCCAGTCCACCTTTGATATCGTCTACTTTTCCCACTACAAACACTTTCCCTGGGACACATGTGCCAGGAACATGGACCCAGGAGGCTGAGCCTGCCTAGGTGCCCAACCCGACGGCCCCTGGGCCTCTCTGACTGCCAGGCCTTCTCCACCAGACCCGCCACAGGCCCACCCCCACCCGGGCGCCTGGATCCACCTTGACCCCCGCCCAACCCCAGCGAGGGAGCTGATGTCCCCTCTTGGCAGTTTTTCCTCCCCCGAGAAGGGATCCAGTATTTCCCAAGGGCCCAGGGAGAGACCCGAGCAGAAGGTCAGGCCGTAGATGAGGGTCAGCTTCTAGCTGGTTGGGCGGCTGGTGTCATTGCGAACCTCTCCTCCACTGTACCCTTCACGTTGAATTACGTGGACGTGGGCCCAGACACATGACTTGAAAAGCCCTTAGAAATCATCACTTGCATCTCACCTTGGCTGAGCAGGTGCAGCCGGGGTAGGAGGGCCCAGACAAAGGACCCGGGAGAATGCAGGCCAGGGCCCATCTCAACTACGGGTCATCAAGCGTTATTTGGATCTGCTAGGCTGGTTTCCAGGGACACGAACTCTTTGAAATAAAGCCTTTGTATCTGAACGGGGACACATCCAATAAAACCAAACTTCTAGGGAAAGTGAAAGATGTTTAAATGACCATTACTGACCCATCGCATGGACCACTCCCAGCGGCCTGGCACCAGTGACCTCATTAACCGGTGTCCATGAACGTGCAGTAACCTTAGAAGCACAAATTATATTTCACAACTCAAATGTGTCACGGAACTGTGAGAGTTCTTTTTTTAATGACAAGTTTTATAGCATCAATTAATTTTTACCGAATTCAGCGCATAACAGAAATGCATACAAAATTTAATAGGCATTTATTTTCTCTATGGAAAAAGTGCCAAAAAATAAACAGACAGTAATAAAATTTCCACTATTAAAAATGTTAGTTGTGATTTCCATCTTAACTGAAAAAGCCAGAATACTTTGAAAGAAACTTTTAGAGTTTTATGTAAGGAACATTATTATGCATCCAATTTACCAAGTAGGGGAAAAAAAAACGTCGAACAGTAAAAGCTATAAATATTTTTTGTAATTTGATGTGGACAGTACTTTGAAGGAAAAACACCTCAGTATAGTTTTATCCTCCATGCTTTCTTAGAACGTACTTTCAAATACATTCAATTTAATTTTGTTTATTCACAAAAAAATCATTTGTGGAAAACAGAATTAAAGCACATATAAATATTGAACTTGGAAAACAAAATAGTTATTCCAGCATCAATTCTAATTAAGATATAGCCATTTTAAAATCCATTCCTCCCACCCCCACCCTCTGCTGCTGGCAACCACCCCTCTGTTCTCTGTTTCTGTGAGCTTGTCTTGAAATCCATGAGCACAGACTATCTTTCCATTTGTTTGTGTCTTCAATTTCTTTCACAAATGTCTTATAGTTTTCAGCATACAGGTCTTTCACTTCCGTGGTTAAATTTATTTATGGGTATTTTATTCTTTCTGGTGCCACTGTAAGTGGGATGGTTTTCTTTATTTCTCTTTCAATTGATAAGTTTTACTCTAACTTTGGGTGTTTTTTTCAAAGTATCATATTACACATAAATTAGTTCCTGGAAACCACCAAATTACTATTTATGAGCTAAAAGCACTGAATTTGTGCTTGTCGAGAAAGCACATGGCCAATCCAGAAACGGGCAGAAGATCTAAATAGACATTCCTCAAAAAAAGATATACAGATTGCCAACAAACACATGAAAGGATGCTCAACATAGGATGTCCAGTGTCAGTGACCAGGGTCTAAATGACCGCGTCCGGGCAGGACCATCACACTGTTCCCTTTGACCTGTGGGAATGACTCCCTTGATTCTGCTCGCCCCACACCTTTGTGACCATCCACCTCACACCCCTGCGGAAGGTTTGCATGTGACAGTATGACATAGGAAACTTAGGCCAAGCCCGTCAAACTCCTTTTGGATGTTTATTAAAAGCCCAAAGAAATGACAACTATCACCAGATTCCTGGCTCCCCACTCTCAGGGGCCTTGGATGTCTCTGTTTAGGTTCATCTCCACCGAGGAATCACTGTACAAAGTGAGAAATGAATCTGTTCAAAGAGAAATGTGCACGTTTGCCGGTTCTCATATTCTTCTACAGCATTTTATTTCCATAAACGTACCACAGGTTCTATTTAATGGTGACATAGCTAACAGCGCAACAGTCAATCCATTTATTTAGAGCAGTTTCATAAGCTCACCCAGTGGTGAGAGAGACACTCCAATTAAGGGCCAATAAAAATTTACATCTTAAAATCTATTTTATGGCCAGGATATACCATGCAGTCATGCCACGAAATACTGTCAATAAATGAAAAATGCTTAGGCACTCTATGCCTAGCACACAGCCCTACAGTATGCAACATACTGAGTCATACAGCGCACCCAATTGGCTCATTTCTATCTGTGATTGTGATCACATCTGTCACTTTTCCAACCTTAATTTACAGTGGGTCCAACTGAAAGTTTAATGAGACAAAGCAGTTAGGCTGCCATGCCAAGTTTTCAGTCAATAAATTCAGGGAAGAGCTGTGGACACAAAGATCATTCCAAAAGGAATCATCTCCCATTGAGCAGATCGTGAATGATCTATTTGCAATGATACTGGTCCAGAAACTCAGGAACATTTGGCAGAACTCGGGGGTTTAAATGAACAACAGCGACTAAAGATTCATCGGGGGATATTTTAACGTCATCGGAGGCGGTGGCACGTCAAGAGTGTCTGAGAAACACACAGCAGATTTCTACTATGGCAACTGACGCGGGGATCTGCACGCTTCTCGGCGTCTCTGCCCCTCTGGAGGCCGCGTGCGTACAGACAAGCGCTTGCAAGGATGGGGGCTCTGGAAGCCTAGGTTCTCTCCATATTTTCCTTTCCCCCCAGAATGTCCCAAAGTAGATACAAGTAGATATGACACTGGCTACGTGTAGGTGGTAGAGAGTACAAGGGCTGGGAAATCAAGACACCCCACTGGAGTATCATTTCATTCTCACACGTTCAACTACAGCTTCTGAATTATAAGTGTTTCCCTTTGGGAAGTGAGGAACTGAGGTGTGCTCACATACTTGTATTGATTAGTTAACAGTTCTCCACTATGGCTGGCTGTCAACCTAAGTACAGACCTAATTTTGAAATTTATTTACAACTGTGTACAATTGCCCAGGATGATTTTATAACATTAAAGGGAAAAACTCAAACACGCTATCAAAAGATTTTTTAATAATGCTTAGGAACTACTCCATAGAATTACCAAGGTTTATTCTGAAGTAGTAACAGACAATGTAAATCATTTACACGTGGAGTCCCATTTCCTGAATACCACCGACAACAGCAATCCACCTTCTCCCCTCATAGGTGGGAGGCACGATGAGGGCCTCCCAGCCCAAACTACATTTCCCAGCGCTCCTTGCGGCCAGGTGTGCTCACGTGACAAGCTCTGGCCAATGGGAGGGGAGCAAGGGTGGCCCTTTCAGAAGCAGCTGCCTTCTCCTTCAGTCTCCCCCCTCTCCTGGGAATGCAGAGCCTTCCAGGCCCTGGCAGGGGTGGAACTGTAAGATGAAGGAGCCTGGAGCCCTAACCTGGTGCAGGAGAAAACTGCCCACCGACCAGGAACACCGACATTTGGCTGATACTTGAGCAAGACACGAATCTTGCTTTTGGTACCTTACTGCAGCATCACACAGGGCACGGCACCAAAACAGCAGTAGAGTCCAGAGCCCCCGGGTGACGCTGCAGCCCGAGAAACGCTGGCTTAGCGGACGTCTTCTAAGCTCACACACTGTGGGTCAGGACAAAGTGACTGCAGAATAAATGAGCACAAGCCGGGGAGCCGCCCACCCAGGCCAATTCCAGTCACTGTCATTCTAGGCAGGCACCTTACTCTTCATTTCCGTCCCCTCCTCCGCCGAATGGGACAATCCTACCTTGATTGGCTGAAGTGAGAAATAAATGAGGTAACGCATGCAAAACACTCGTCCCAGTACCTGGCACATGGCAGGCCCTCAAAATACTACTTGTCATGAGACATTACGATGATGATTCCTGAATATCTGATACGGTGACACGACACCTTCCTTGAAAAAGTTCGTGCTTCTGTAGTAAAAGATCAAGAAAGCAAACCATCACAAAATAAACATGATATATAAACAAATTTGGAAGCATAAGACGGAAAGCCTGAATCTCTGAAGAAAATACATCTTGAGATGATAAAACCAAAGGTTTGCTCTTGCTGAAATGTTCAGCAGTGTGATTTCCTCCTGGCTCTCATGGTGGTGACAGTGGCACATACGGCACGATTTCACTAACACTTGCTTCCCTGTAGCGTTGGGAGGGCCTGGCCCCCTGCCCTGCATAGATGTGAGCTCCCCCTCACTTGTGACAGTTCAAGAATTTTAGGACCAGGAACTAAACCTGGACTTCTCCTAAAGAAACAGGAGGTTCCTCCATTTTGCTCTCCAATTTAAAAGCGTAAGTCGAGATCCGAAGTAACCCAGGTGCGCCCAAGGAGAAGGTGGGAACTCAGCCCCCCACCCCCCTGCTCACCCTCCACCCTCGGCTGCTTTTGGCGTGAGGTTTGAAAAGAGGGTCAGAGACCTCCAAGGAGTCTGCTCCACATTCAGAGGGGATGCGGGCAGCATAATCAAATGTTTTCACGGAAACGGTATGTGTGTGTGTGTGCATGCATGTGAGTGTGTGTGCGTGCATGTGTGTGCACCGGTCTTTGGATCAAATGAATCTGCGCTAAATTCCATCACCTCCACCGTTTAACAGCCGTGGACCTTTGTTCCCCTCCATGAACCTACTTTCTTCCTCATCAGGACGACGTGGGAGATAATATTTACAGTAAGATCGTTCTGAGGATCAGATAAAAAATTTTAAGTTTTAAAGAAATATTCAAAGCACCATTTAATAGGCCTGCCACACGGAAGTTGCTCAAAAAAAATGAGTCACTATTTTCAGGCGGGGAAGGAGTAAGTCGCTGCTGGGTGGGTGAGCAGGACACTCAGGGGCGCATGGACCCAGGGCACGTGGCTGCTGGGACTCCGGGGCTCAGGGGACGCCTCCCCGTTGCTGGCACAGACGTGCCTCACTGCCTTCTCTCCAGTCAGGGCCTCCCAACACAGGGCCGGGAAGTTCTGCAGCCTCCACCCCTCACCCAGGCCAGGCTGAGGGCACTTACCCTGGGAGCGGTTTCCAGGGCTGATTTTAGCTCTGCACGAGCATGGTTCATATTCCCACAGGAAAACCATCAGCGGCAGCGTGGACCCTGACCTCAGTTCCCACAGCTGTCGACTTGGTGGCTGGGGTGACTGAGGAACACCTGCGGCCCAGGGTTTCTACTGTGGCCCTGATGAGGGACCCAGGGGTTCCTGGAGGCCCAGGGACCCGAGAGCGCAGAAGAGGTAGCAGCGCCCAGGAAAACGCTGCTGCACGTTCAGCCCAGGGCCAGACACACGTCCTTGCTCCATGTCCACAGGACCAGGAGACTCTGCACAGAATCCTGGGTGCCGCCCCTCCGGCTGTGGAAGGGGTGGGGTCGCTCCCGCAGGGCTTATTTGCGAATGGACAAGGAGGAGTGAGTGGGTCAGGGAACCTAGGAGGTGGCTGGCCAGGGTCGGCCTGCTGCAGAACAGGAGGAAAAAGCTCTCAGCCTTTGATGAATCGTGACGGAAATCAGTAACGTGCCTCCCAAGGACATCGGGGTGTCGCCCCTCTTTCAAAAATTAAGTGCCTTACAGAAGAGCCCAGACGTTCTGGAAACAGATGGTCAGGTTGAAAATGAAAACACTGGCCAAGGGGCCGGTTGCCTCCTGCCACCCGCAGAAGCCGGAAGTCCTCGTGGGCACCTTTGCTCACTTTCACAGGAAGAAAGAAAAGGGACGGGCGGAATTCGTCTGCAGAACTGCTGGACTAAGTGGGAGGTTTTGCAAACACATGTTCTAAATTACCACCCTTACTATCCACCCTGGAACTGGAGGGTCAGCCAGCCTGACTCACTGGCCCAACGACCTTGCCCCCGTGATCAGAATCGATTCTCCTCCTGGCAGGAGGGGTTGTAACTTCCAACCGGAAATCAGTTGAAATGAGCCATGATTTGTAGAAAAACTGCACTCACGATGCCATTCTGCCCTTAGGTCTTCTGTTTTATCCTTATTTTATTTTTTTCCTTCCATTCCATTTTATTAATAAGAACTTCTAACCCAGCTCAAAAAGTGCATTAGGAGACCGGGACCTCTGGACTTGCAGCTTCGCTTCAATGCCGATTTCTAGAGGAAAGCAGTGCAGAGTAGGGCTGCGTTTTAGACACGCAGCTTTTCATTAAAACAGGGCATGCAACGTCAGTCTCATAAAAAGACTCTCATGGACTATTCAGTGGTAACTGTTTGTTAGAAACATTTTCAAAATGTCTAACTCCCTTACTTTGTATACAATACAAAGTGAACTCGGTAAAATGAACAGAATGGAAAGAAACTTGTAATCTAACTGGAGAGGCAGATCATCTATCCCCAAACACAGATGTCCAAGATCATGGACATGCAACGTGAGATGCACGAATGATAACAGCAGGAGAGGTCACAGGAGCGGGGACGGGCTGGTGTGGCTGGGGCCCGCTTCCGGGAGGGACCGAAGCTTACGGTGGGGGCAGGGCATTCCAGGAGGGACAAAGCAGCCCAAGTGAAAGACACAGGGGCTGGCGCTGGCGCCATTCGAACAATAGAGACTACGTCTGCCATTGTTTTGTTTTGTTTTTTACTTTTTACATAAAACTTGGAAATAGTCGGAAATAAGATCAGAATAGCAAGTTACTGGTTTCCACGTCAACAGGCCAAGAGGAGCAAGGACGCCCCAAGATCTGGGAGGTGTGAGAGGCACTAGGGTCTGGCAGATAAAACATCAACTTAAAATTAATTTACAGGTTATCGGATGTGACCTCAGATCTCCCTCAGATTTGGGAGAGAGAAGATCCTATTTCAGGGCATGGAGCACATGAGACGGACTGCTTTAATTTTTAATGGATGCAGGGAATGGAAACAGAGCCGATCTGAAGGCCTCAGCAAAGATACCGACCAGGCCGTCTTCTTCCAGAAAGTGCTGAAAGCGTATCTGAGTGACGTCAAGATATGGAACAAAGCTAAAAGCTGGGCGATGGAAAACTTCCATGTGGCATTAGCAGTATGGTTTTAGACGGGCAGTGGTGGGACTGCTCTGGTCAAAATGGTCATTGGCACGTGTTATAGGTTGAACTGTGTCTCCTCCAAAAATATATGTTGAAGTCCTAGCCCCCAGTCCCTGAGCATGTGTCCTCATCTGGAAATAGGGTCACTGCAAAGGTACTTAGCTAAGACGAGGTCAGGCTGCAGTAGCGTGGCCTAATGCGGTCTGTCCTTGTAAGAAGGCCGGCCGCGTGAAGACAGACACACGGAGGAGAGCCAGGTGACGGCAGAGGTTAGAGTGACACATCTCCAAGCCAACAAGCACCTGGAGCCACCAGAAGCTGGAGAAGGCGGGCAGGACCCCCCCACCTCCCGCCCCCCGAGGGGCTTGAAGAGAGCACGGCCCTCCTCACACTTTGACTTCAGACTTCTGGGCTCCAGAGCTGTGAGAGCATGGATTTCTGTTGATGTGCCCACTGGTTTGTGGTGGGTCTGTTCTGACAGCCACAGGAAACGAACCCAGCATGTAGCCAGCACCGCGACTTTTCCTAAACCATCACCAGGACACCAACGGCCCGCAGTGACCCACCGTGACCCCTTCCGAGTTTGCCTACTACTCTGTGAAAAATCGGTGTCACAAATTTTATAGTAACAGCGACCAAACCCGAACCAGCCCCAACCCAGAGGACTGATGAATCTCTCGCATCTTCAAGGAACAGAGAACATCTGTGACAGAGAACTCGATCAGAGCTTAGAAAATGAGAAAATGATGGAAGGTTTACTTAATAAAAAAAAATCACCCTACAGCCTTGCTGGACAACCTGTCAGGATACAGCAATGGATGGGAAAGTTTGCAGAAAGCCTGAAAGGTGGGAAAGAGGAAACTGATGTTACAAATCAGCAGAAAGAAAACTATTTCTCAAGGGAACTGCAGGGTCAAAAACTATAAATAGTAGGTGGGAGTCACGAGGAAATCAACAGGGTAACTGAGGAGCTACTGCACCGGGAAGAGCTGGCCTCCAGCGCATCAGCTGGGTGTTGTCTCCAACTAAAACCAGAGGACTGCTCTCCAGGGAAAGAAGGGGCCTGGCGTGGGCACTGCGCACACTGACAGTGACCGCTGACCCTTAGTGGCTACCACGTGCCAGGCCCTGTCCTCAGAGCGCCACGTGCGCTAACGGATTAACACAACCTTACGAGTTAGGCCCTGCTTATTAATAAGCTCACTTTACACAAGGGAGACAAAGTAACTGACTAGTTCCTCACCTGACTAGCAAGTGGAGTCTGAGGCCAGGACCCAGAGTCAAAGTTTCCGACCACTCTACCTACTACAGCGCAAGATACACAGAAAGAAGCGAGTCGGAACTTGAGTTAATGAATGCCTGTCCCACATCAGACCCCGGGGGGATAAAAGAGAGAGGCACGGAGGGGCGGGGTCTGAGTGGGGAGAGCAGGCAGGCAGTCCCGGAGGAGAGGGCTGCCTGGAGCACTTCTTCCAGTGAAGCATCCTTACCTGGCAACCTGCGGGGTCCCAGCCCACCTGCTGCCTGACGGGAACACCGCCCTCCACTTGTCCTCTCTTATTTCCAGAAGAGGCTTGTGGAGAGAACAGACCATACCAGCAACCTCTCCTAATTACATTCATTTATTCATGAGTATGAATCAATAACAAGGGATCCTTAGACATCTGAGAACAAAATCATCAGCATGAATCCTGGAGGGGAAGGATCTTGAACCTCTAAGTCAACATCTATCCCAGTATTAATCACACGAGAGGGCAAAACAAAGGTATTGTAGTTATTCAAGGCCTCCGAGCTGATCACCCCGCAGCCTCTGTGACAAAAGTGCTTGTTTGCAGGAGAGCAATTGGAGAGCTCCAATTACGTGTATCTGGGGATCCTGAAATCTCAATGTGGATTTTTGGATCCTGAAAAAAGAATTCTAAGTGTTTGGAAGAAAAATACTGTAAAGGTTATACCATCATATAATTCCTAATGCAACTTTGTCCTCTGAAAGTCTACGATGCTGTGTCATAATTCCAAAACCCGGGGCTCAACAATAGGAAAGCTCAGGGAGGTGGGCTGGGCCCCAGGTCCCCCCAGACGAGGCCCATCCACTGGGACTTCACTCCTCAGATAACTTTTTAATCGTAAGCCCCTCTTCCACTCTGAAAAATAGAAAAGTCACAGCTGGGGGACAGTCACAGCTGGTTCTATTTTGCCAGTAAGGCGTAAGCACATATTTTTACACATTAGTAACCTCTAGAAATCGTAATAACTTCACAAAAACCCTATGTAACAACACTGAGACCCACACTGCTAAGAAGCTGTCTTGTTAGGAAACCCAGCCCACACGTTTTAGAGACTCATCTAATGTGCGTTGACCTTCAGAGACATTCTGTGCCGACCTGATCTACTCTGACAAAGATGCGTAAAGGATAGAAAAGAACGACAGAAGAGCTTATAACGAATTCAACTGATTATTACCGAATCAACGAACTGGATCCCTTACTGGCCGGCCTGATGACCAATCCAAGCCAATCACAGATCAAGACCTCTAGACGTGGAATGCCTCTTAGAATTTATGGGAACGGTATTCAGTCAGCTTTAACAAGCTTAAAATAAGATAGCGTGGAAGTCTAGAGCCGGGTCTGGATATAGACATCTCTGAACACTTACTGGTATCTGACCTTGCAGGAAGGGAAAGCGTTTCGATGGGTTTAAAATCTGTGAACTGCACTCGGATGCCAGGGACGCTGCTCTGCAGGTGACATGCAGGAAAAGTCTGGAAGGCGTGGTCACCAGTCACCGTGGGGAGGGGACAGGGTAAGGACCAGAGTGAAGGAAGGAAAAGGTGACCTGGACGTGGGAGATGAGAGGCTGGAGGGTTTCCACCACTGAGATTTTCACTGTGACTAGGAGAGAGGTTACAAAACCAACACATAGAGATACGGAGAAGGGAGCTTTGGAGGTGCACGTGGTCTACCTCCGCAGCTGTGCAGCTAGAGACGGGGGACCGGATGAGGGGTGTGCAGCTGGGGCAGGGAAAGGGCTGAGAACCGGACTCTAAGCACCTAACTGTGGAGTCCGCCACGTTTGCTGGGGAAAGGAAAAATCAACGAACACCTCGCTGAGTGGGATCTAGAGAGAAAGGAGGAGAAACAAGACAGGCTGCCACGTGGCAGGAGGGAGGGAGGGAGGGAGGGAGGGAGGGGAGGGGGTCCTAGACAAG
>NW_020173202.1:828845-835648 GCF_003031525.2 Neophocaena asiaeorientalis asiaeorientalis
CTAGATAAGGGCTGTGCAACCGTGGAGAAAAGCGGGGTCTTCACAGGGGCTGGCTGGCACGAAGCTCTAGAAAGCGCAGCTCCAGGGCTGAAGCTGGAACACGGCTGGTGAGGGGGAGAGAGGTGGGTGAGCAGGTGAGGCGGCCCTGGTCTGAGAAGAGGGCAGAGGAAGAAGACGGAAGAGACGTGCTGGCAGCCGGTATGGCCCAGGGACCTGCGCATCCTCCCAGCGCAGGAGCGGCTGTCGATGCAGAAGGGGAAGCGTTCCCAGGGAGGGAGGCCTGCAGCCAGAGGAGACAGGGGTCTGGAAGCTAGGGGAGAATTCGTCAGAAAAGAAGGAAGAATTTCTCTTCTTCCGGAACAAAAGAGGGGGAGAGACTGGTGTGCAGATAAAGATATGCAGTAGATAAGGGCAAGTTCGACGAAAATATCAGGGATGTTAGAAAGGGAATGAAATGATTCTGATGATACACAAAACTGTTGATCTGATCGATAGCACAGGCAAAAGCAAAACGTTCATGAGTTTTTCTTTGGATTTAACAGTAACATCCGCATGGACCTTCAAATAATTAAACATAAAGAGACAAGCAGCACCCAAGGGGCACGACCCCGTGGAGGGCAGAGGAGGAGAGCAGAAACAGGTCCAGAGCCTGAGGACGGCGAGAGTGGTCCAGCTGCCCGGCTCTGCCCTCCACTCCGCCGGCCGCTGCGCCCGGCCTGGGCTGGGCTTCTCTCCACCCGCATCTCCGGCTGCATCGGGAGTGCTTGCCCGCCACCTAGAAGCACCGCAGCCATGCAGCAGAGCTTGTGTGCAAATGGCATTCTCCTTCCTCTGTTAAAACGTGCCACTCTGGTCCCACCCAAATGGCTCAGGAGACACCTCCAGCCCCACTGGGACACGGTTTGCTCTTCCAGGGGTTCCCAACAGCCATAGCTGTTGCTGTTATTTCCCCTTACTGTTCACCTCTCAGGCAGAAAGCACATAGAACACTTCTCAGGAGGGAGGGGAGAGAAGGCGTGGGGGGCAGTGGGAGCACAGGAGCTGCCCCTGCTGAAGGCTTCGGCTTCCTGGGGCCTCACCCCTCTGCCCTCCTCCCTAGCCTGGTGGGCAGGGGTCCCTGCCGGAGGCAGTGGGGCAGACATACCTCGTTTTATTTTCTCGTGGGCATGTATGCTCTTACAGGAACGATTTAAAGAGGCTTATGGATGGATGAAATGGTTTGCAGAATTAACACCGGACTCCACAGTGGAGACAGGCAGGGCAAATGAAGCGATTGAGAAGCCACCCACATTCAGGGCTGATGCAACTTCAGAGCGAGCTCTGGAGAGAGAAGTTGGAAAAAGATGACCCTTTGAACGTCAAGACTTTTGGTTAAACAACCTGGAATCTGCTCATCATGAACTAAATCCTCTGTGGTTTGTGTGGGTAAAAGCTCTAAACATTTTGGTTCTAAGTGCCTCTGTTTATACAACATTCTTTCCTCTTGTGTCAGGAAAAGGAAGCCTGTTTTCTTTGGGAGAATGGAGGCGGGGAAGAGAAATCGTGTCCCGATTCTGTCACGATCCAGGAAACAAAGAGGGTTTTCTTTGTCTAAGCACCCAGCATCTCTCTTTTCTGCCTCTCTTCTTTCTTCCCTCCATCTCTGTCCCCTTCCCAGTGGATTAGGACTCCGCCCCATCAGACACCTGGGCCACTCTCAGAGGATGGGACGGATCGCCGGTCCCTCACGACCCAGGAGGGGAGGGATGGCTGGGAAGCAGTGTACAGGCACTGCCCAGGTCACCTGTACATCTAACATGTTGTAACTGCTCACCTGGGTTTACACCCGTGTCACAGCTCAGTGACTGCGACTTGAAGACCTACTCTTGGTGATTTTTGAAGAGGCTGAACTGATAGCAAGAACTGAAGACATGCAAAGGTTTTTAGGAAGGTGTGTTCTGTAAACTACAGGCCAGGAGACTTGAGGGCAGTTGAGAACATGTGAGATAGAAAGCTGGGATCAACCATAATCAGAGGGTTATACTAAAGGTAGGCAGACTTCCTTTTCTACGTCGTTGAGGTTACCTGACAGATAGGCGAGGGAGATGGTAAACATGGGAAGACGTTTTATGACGTTTCTCATTGGTACACTGAATAAAATGAAGAAATAATGACCAATGGGTTAATAGCTGACTGACTGTCTTAACCAGAGCAGAGTAATTAACCAACCCACGCCAACCGGGAAAGCTTCTGCCGGGCCAGCCTTGCCTTCTTCTAGGCAGCGTTTGTCCGGGTGCCTGTGTGAAGCAAGATGCTTCCTGTCCTTTGCAAGAAGACAGAATACATGTCACCAAAAGTACCGATAAATTGCGAGGCTGAACTTACCAACAAGCTAAAGCAACAAAGATAAACGTAAGGTCTTACTCTTGTCAAACAAAAAACGAATAAGCCACAGACTAGAGGAGCCAGAATAACGACAGGTTTTAGCCCAACGTGAGTTCACCATGTGATGGTAACATGGATGGGATGAGCTCTATACGCAACAGGGAGATGACAGCGTGAGTCTTCTCTGGGCGGGTCAGATCACGTCCAGTGGGGCCCTGCCACACTTGCTCCCAGACACACTCTTGGGCTTCGGCCTGTGCTGGTCTCTCTGTCCTCCCCTCCCAGACTAGACCCTTCAGTTACATGCACCACGGCACTCTCTACGACTCCACTCAGGACGCTAAAACTGCGGCTCCAACGTCTGTCTTCCCAAGCAGACCACGGGCTCCGAGGGCAGAGACGGTCTCTGTCTCATTCTTGGAGGTTTTCCCAAGGCGGCGCCTGGCATGTTGTCGAAATTCCATACGGACGTGTTCACAAAGAAATGAACGAGTCATTCCGTCAGATGTGGCTTTCCTATCTGAATTCATCTAACCTGTCCTCTTTGACATACTCCTGGGGAACTCAGGGACATCTCTTACTCTTGATGGATTTAAGATCCTGTAGTGCAGGGAGTGTGCCTAATTCATCTTTGAACAAGCACCTGTGAGAGTATCACGCCCAAAGGCTGGTTGAATAAATGATGGGAGAAGAAATGATAATTCTTTTAACATAAAAGTTGCTGACTAAATAATAAAGCTGCATGTAGAATTTTTTAAAGTGAAATGAAATTCTGAATGTGTAGAAATCAGTGAAAAAAGCTCTTTAGTTCACAAAGTGAATACAATGGCAAATGGTCTTATCAAAATCAGTAGGAAATTAAATTTGAAACTTGAAGCCACTTTTATTATAATATTCCTATTAAATTTGTTTTACTTTTGCCTAGTAGACAAAGGGGGCAATTTATTAAAATACCTTGTGTATCCAGTACTTCTTAAAAGAAAAGAAAACCTCCTGTCCTCACCTCAAAAAGATGTGAATAAAGGAAGAGTTAGAAATACTAAAAAGAAAAAAAAAAAAAAACCCAACCAACCGAAGAGCTAACTCATCGACCTTGAGCCTGACTGACTGATGATTCCATTCAGACAATATTTACTGAGCACCTAGAGGCTACATGACATTATAAAGAGAAAACAATGAAAATCAGGCCATATTTCTTTACTTGTAAGCAAGTTACATACTAGCTGATCCATGGAATACATAAAATTTTCTTAAATCCGTAGAAATCACAACGCTTTCGTGATGTAAATACCCACAACTTAAATCTGTGCAGCCCCCCACTGCTTATAAAACACTTCCACAGAAAACATCTTAGTTAACCTGAAAATAAGTTACTCCAGGTAGGTTCAAGATTTGTGTCAATGCTAAACTGCCATTGAAGCTAAGATGATACTGAAGGAAAACAACGTGGAGGCAGGAACGCCCTGCTGAATTTGATACCAAGGTTTATTTTATTTTATTTTATTTTTTTTTGCGGTACGCGGGCCTCTCACTGCTGTGGCCTCTCCCGTTGCGGAGCACAGGCTCCGGACGCGCAGGCCCAGCGGCCATGGCTCACAGGCCCAGCCGCTCCGCGGCACGTGGGATCCTCCCAAACCGGGGCACGAACCCGCGTCCCCTGCATCGGCAGGCGGACTCTCAACCACTGCGCCACCAGGGAAGCCCCCAAGGTTTATTTTAAATCAACAGGAAGTGAGGGTGGTTTCGGCACAGGTTAGACAAATGGGACAGAAATGGACCCAGTCCTTCTGGGAACCCGGCGATGTGGCAGAGTGGCCGTGTGGTGGAGAAAAGATGGACAATTCAACAAGTGGGGCTGAGAAAATGGTTACATTATTTACAAAGACAGGAAACAAAATTAGTTCCACATACAAAGGCTGTAAAAAGAATTCATGGCCAGTAGTTAAAGGCCAAAATAAACTTTATAACTTTTAGTTGAAAACAGACTGTCTTTATGATTTCAGAGTGAGGACAGATTTAACGCAGAAAGCGCCAACCATAAAGAAAAAGACTGAGAGATTCAGCTACATAAAAACTAAAGACTTCTGCATAAAAAGGGTAAAAGATGGGTCACGCACTAGAAGCTGTCTACCTCACATCTAACTGATGAAGAATTCTTATTCAGAATACATAAACAACTCCCAGAAAACAATTAAAGAGCCAGAGAAAAGGAGAATTAAAAATAGTTACACAAAGGGGCAGTGCAACTGGAAATGCGAATAACCAGTGACACGTGAAAGAGGGCCAACTGCACCCGTCGTGGACAGAGTGAGTTGGAACCACGAGACATCACCCCACAGGCATCACTGGGCAGACACCTGACTTCCGACGCCTGCTGACAGCGAGAATGCGGAGACTGGGGCCGCGTCTGTTGCTCCTGGGGGTATGGGTTATACCACCCACTCGGAGGGAAATTTGGTAACATTTCGTAAAGTTGAAGACCTTGTGCTCCACAGCCCAGCAACCTCACTCCCAGGAATATGTCCTAGAAAATACCTTCCCCCATGCGTACAAGCAGTACTGCTCACAGTAAAGACAGAAGGAGCCTGCAGGCGTCCACCCACAGGAGGACTGACGATGAATATTCATAGAGTACATAGCAAACACCACACAGATGCAAACATAAGGAACCCAGCTATTGGATCAACATGAATGTATCCCAACAATATCACAGTGCATTAAAATATATGCAATGTGATTCCATTTATAAAGCATGTACATCATGAAAAACTATGATAGTGTCTAGGATATATACATAGGAAAAATCAGAAGAAATGAAGAGGGATGATGGCATAGAATCCAGGAACGGTAACTTCTGGATGAGAAGGACAGGAATGAGGTCGGGGAGCTGTATTGATCATGTTTATTTCCTACGCTGAATTATGGGTATGGAGGTGTCTGTTATGGTATTTTTTATTTGCATTTATGTCTGAAATATCTCGTAATAAAAATGAGAAAGGAGTTAAGTCAATATTTCTGTTTATCGAATTGAGGCCCTTTTCTGCAGAGCAATAGGCTACGTACGTAGTCGCGAAACGTGGAAAGACGTGGCTTTCACCCTCTGGATGAGTTTGTCCGAAGACTCAAAGCTCAGTGATTGTCAACGTGAACATTCACTTAAATCTACATAGGCTGCTGACGTCATGTTCTTCTGAAATGATGATATAAGCCCTCAGTGTAAAAGGGAGGTCAAGAGCTGAATATTCTAGATCCAGAAAGACCTTTCCTTCTGCCAACTCCTGCCTCTCTGAGAGCCACGTGACCCACACCGCGGCTGCCGAGGGAGGGAAGCTGTGCTGGAATCTGCCAGGTGCATTCTTGCCTTGATGGGCGTGGCGCTTCCAAAAAGCACTCTGCTCCTCAGTTCACGTAGTCACTCAGGAACTGAATGCAGTCTCGGAGCACGGGGTGGGGTGGGGCGGCGGCACAGCTATGGGAGCGGGGTGACGCCCTCCTTCCAGTCCGTCATCCGCCAGGAACATGGGGCTGGGGTCACACGTGGGCTCTGCAATGCTTCATCTGGCTCGAAACGGGATCGGCGTTGGGGCGTCCCGAGGACGCCTGGGTAGAGAGCCCTCCTGTGAGACACTGGGGTTCCTGAGAGGTCGTGGGGAGGATTTTAACGGTGGTTTTCCCCACTTTCCCTGGCAGAGTGCCAGGAAAGATGGCAAGTTCAAGCTGACCCAGGTGCCAGGTGAGCAAAGTCACAGGCATCACAAAGGACCCTCAGTAGCGCAGAGCCTGGGAGGGGGCGGGCCCAGGTGCACCAAATGAGCCCCCCGGTCCTGAGCAGCAGGGCGGAATGGCAGGGCTGGTGGAGGATCCAAAGACCCCTCCCCCAACAGCCGCCAAGCTGGCGGCCAATGCTGCCGCCGGCAGAGACTGGGCAAGCGCCACGTGTCCACGCGGGAGGGGGTGCGGCTGTAGCTGAGAGCTTCTCCAGCCGGGCCCACGCCTGCCCCTCCTAAAGGTCACTAAGGAAAAAGGCGAAGGCCTGCAGAGTAAGAGGAATGAGATGCCAAAATATTTAAAAACAAGTGATCATGAAAACATTTCTAAAAGCTCTGTTCTTACTAACCCTCCATGGAAACATTCCCAGCAGGAGACTGTTCCAGTTTAAAGTTTTCACCGTGAGCGACAGTGTTTCAGAAGACATGTGTACTAATACTTTCCCCTGCAGACACTCTGGCATCGAGATGAGATTCGGACAAATGGTCTAGGAAACAACTGCTTTAAAATCAGTGTCTCGAACTTTCGGAGTTTACTTAAATGGGAACATCACAGTGCACTAAGAAAAAGCAGGAAAATGTCTTACTTTCTTCTTAAAACTTTCCCCCAACAGAGGTTTGCTTATGTGACCTATCTGGGGGTTTTGGAATGAGCTTGTGGAAAACTCAAAA
>NW_020173202.1:835674-876997 GCF_003031525.2 Neophocaena asiaeorientalis asiaeorientalis
GGGAAAAAACAAAAAAAAAAAAAAAAAAAAAAAAAAGGAAAAAGGAGAAAGCCAGCAGCAAATAAAGGGACGAACTCCACATTTAATACTGTCCACAGGGGCCCATGGCTCCCCGCGAGAGGGACTGAAATCGTCTTGAGCTGACTCAACTAGCGTGCAAACAGCAGACTTCTGTCAGACAGGATGGGAAGGCCTTCTGGGCTGGCGCCAGCTGAGCTGGAGGTAAGGCTGGGACGCACACGTGGTCCCGCGGACCTTCAGCCAGTCATGGAATCATTTGGTACCTTCACGGCCTCACCTGCAGGGCAAGTGAATAAAAGCACTTACATCGTGGGGCTGTCGTGAGGATCAAACATAAATATGAGTGGGAAGCAGCCACATAGCACAGGGAGATGAGCTCGGTGCTCTGTGACCACCTAGAGGGGTGGGATGGGGAGGGTGGGAGGGAGGGAGACGCAAGAGGGAAGAGATACGGGAACATATGTATATGTATAACTGATTCACTTTGTTATAAAGCAGAAACTAACACACCATTGTAAAGCAATCATACTCCAATAAAGATGTTAAAAAAAAAAAACCCATAAATATAGGCCTGCTTAGAGCACAGTGCATCTGGGACCTGAGGAAGCCAACCACTAAGAAACGCGGAGATTTCTCCAGCAAAGCAATGGTTCACGTTACTCCAGACCACAAAGAGGCCCGCGCAAGCCCGCCCCACCTAACGGGCGCCGGCCGGGGCTGTGCACACAGGCTCCCCGCAGTTGCTCCCCTACCAGCTCCACCAGGGGCTTCACATAAATATGGGCCTGCTTAGAGCACAGTGCATCTGGGGCCTGAGGAAGCCAACCACTAAGAAACGCGGAGATTTCTCCAGCAAAGCAATGGTTCACGTTACTCCAGACCACAAAGAGGCCCGCGCAAGCCCGCCCCACCTAACGGGCGCCGGCCGGGGCTGTGCACACAGGCTCCCCGCAGTTGCTCCCCTACCAGCTCCACCAGGGGCTTCACCGGCGTGGTGTCCTCACTCGGAGCACCCGTCCACTCTCACATTCGCCATCCTACCCCCTCTGTGCCTCTCCTAAAACCTCCCCCAATCAGACTTTCTCTAGAGATTCCGGCTGGGTGGAAGCTGCAACCTGCAACAAGTCATCTGCATTCGGGTCCTGGTGCCCAGGGTCAACGGACATGAGTTCATTACATCAATGAAGAGCTCCGCCCTCAGAGACTTCTCTTTCTTCGCAAACCCTATGGTCTTACGGTTGATTTACAATAGTAGATTTATGATAGGTAATTTATGCCATGCATGTGACAAAATCTTACAGCATTCATAATTACTGCAAGAATATTACTCTTGTCTCCTTAATTCGATTATACGCTCCTTAAAAGGCAACCCTTGGGTCATCACTTAGCCTTGAAAACGAGATGAAATACGGCTTGGAGCTTAAACTTGCTTGTTTAGGCTTAATCCAATTAAAGTATCAGAATTTATCTTTGTAAGTTTCTAGTAGATTTTCCTATTTAAGTTTTAAAATATCATGCTTTCTCTCTAGGCACTTAAAATTTGATATGACATTATAGCAACAAATGAACATGCAGGCTATGATTCTAACTGTGAAAGGGCTGTGGGGTAGGCGTTTTAGATAGAAATGCAGGCAGAAACACCCATACACTCCCTGTTACGCATTCAGCTGAGATGTTCTAAAGGTGACATAAAATAAAAATAGCATACACATTTTACTGAAAAGAGCAAACCCAAAGATTGCTTTCTGTGGTAATAAGGCCTGAAATGAAAATATATGATCAATGGGTGAGATATAAAGGCTTTATCCTGCCAAAGACATGACAACCCAAATAGAAAGCTTTTTACTTTGCAGGCTGATACGAATTTAGCCTAAGGCACAAAATCACCACCTGTTATCAGATCATTGGCCTCTGGGTCCTGATTCCCTACTGCAGGTTCAAAACCTTGATTAGCGTTTACATGAAAGCAAAGCCAGTGCAAGGCTACCCTTGCACTGGGATGGGACAGGAGCGAGGCAGACTCCATACATGAGATTCTTCAATCCTTTTTTGTTATAGCTACAGCCCTGGGTTGTGGTTTCAGCAATTCCTGCCCATTTGAAAACAAGATGGTGGACGCAGTACAGGAATAAATAGATCAGATTTCAGCCAACTGTACCCTATTTCTTTTGAGACCCATAGACCTGAGTACTTGTAGGAGTTAAAATGGATTCCTTTGAAATACGCCTACCTGTTCACAGTGGGGAAACCAAGCTAAGGGTCTCCCTTGCCTTCCTTGCTTTATTACATGAGAAAATCAAGTGGCCCTGTGAATTCAATTCTTCAAAGATATATCCCATAGGGGTGGGATGGGAATAAAGACGCAGACCTTCTAGAGAATGGACTTGAGGACACGGGGAGTGGGGAGGGTAAGGTGGGACAAAGTGAGAGAGTGGCATGGACATATATACACTACCAAATGTAAAACCGATAGCTAGTGGGAAGCAGCCGCATAGAACAGGGAGATCAGCTCGGTGCTTTGTGACCACCTAGAGGGGTGGAGTAGGGAGGGTGGGAGGGAGACGCAAGAGGGAAGAGATATGGGAACATATGTATATGTATAACTGATTCACTTAGTTATAAAGCAGAAACTAACACACCATTGTAAAGCAATTATACTTCGATAAAGATGTTAAAAAAAAAAAGATATATCCCGGACACAACACCCACCTGGAAATCTGGATGTCCAGCAGGGTTGGGAAGGGCCTTGAAAGTGACTGCAAATCACGGTGGGATGATGGGGTTAACACAGAAGTCATGGCACTTATGCCGCAAATGATACCGTCAAGAAAACGAAAACACAACCCACAAAATGGGGGAAAATATTTGCAAATAATATAGCTGGTAAGGGACTTGTATCCAGAATATAAAAAAACAACTCTTACAACTCCATAATTTAAAAATCACCTACTACTTAAAAAAGGTGATCTGAATAGATATTTCTCCAAGGAAGATGTGGCCGATAAACACATGAAAAGATGCCAATACCACTAGTCATCAGGCAACACGACCCAAAACCACAGTGAGACACCACCTCACACCCACTAGGACGGCTCTAATCAAAAAGGTGAGCAGTAACGAGTGTTGGTGAGAAACTGGACCCCTCGATCACTGCTGCTGGGAACGTAAAGTGCTGCAACCACTCTGGAAAAGTCTGGAGGTTCCTCAAAAGCTTAAACATAGAGTTACCATGAGACCCAGCAATTCCAGTCCTAGGTATCTACCCAAGAGAAATGAAAACATATGTCCACACAAAAACCTGTTCACAAATGTTCACACCAGCTTTACTCACAATAGCCGAATAGTGGAAACAACCTAAATGTCTATCAGCTGATTCCTGGATAATAACATGTGCTATGTCCACGCAATGGAGTATTTGGTGCTCAAGAGAAGTATCTGGTACAGCACGGATGAACCGTGGACACACTGTGATAAATGAATGAAGCCCGTCACAAAACACCACCTATTCTATGATTCCACTTATATAAAATGTGCAGAATAGGCCAACCTATAGCGATTAAAAGCGATTAGCAGTTAACTTGGGCTGTTGGAAGGAGGGGCAGTGGATGGAGAAATGGAGGGTCATGGGCAATGGGTCCAGAGTTTATTCTGGGGTGATGAAAAAGTTCGAGTTGTGGTGATGGTTGTACAGCTCTGTGAATATACCTTGGCACTGTACACTTCAAAGGGGTGAATTGTGTGGTATGTGAACTAGATCTCATAAAGCTGTTTATAGAAACAAGAAAAAAGTCATAGTATTCAAGGGAACTTAGGACAGAACAACTACTGAGGTGATTCAAAGGAGAACTTTCTCGGTACCTTTCATGAAAGAGCACGTTAAAAAAAGAAGCAGCGTACACGCTTCTCACGTATCTGATTTTAATTCTGCGTCAGTTCTCAGGAAAATTTTTGGAGTTTTTCACAGAGACAGCCCCCCCCCAACACACACCCAGGAGATACTGGCTGAATGTATGATGGGCAGTCTCCCAGGATATTTGCTTACTGACAGTGCAAGAGAATTTAGGATGGGCATTCAACACATTTTGGAAACAGAGTTTCCAGGGTATAGACAACCCTCCCTTAACAATGGTATAAAGCAACCACTCACAGTTTAGAAGTTGGATAACTTTAATTGTATGTGGTAACAACAAGTATCTCTATATCCAAGAAAACTTAATCCAATTTGGTGCTACAAAAATACAAAAATGTTTGGCTCAAAATTCTCACATCTAATTTAACAGTCTATCAGTACATGGAAGAAAAAAATCCCCATCCAGAATTTCCAGCTACAGATTCGGAATTATTTCCGTCTGTGAGGGAGATGAAAGCAGGAGTAACTTTTGAGTCTTGGGGAAAACATAACATTTTGCCTACCGTTTAGACCTATAAGGCATATATGAAAGCAATGTCCCTGGATCCCACACAGATAGAGGCCACCCCGCAGAGCTTGGTAAAAGGGTCTGAGGACTTCTCCCCACGAGCCTGACGGAAGGCTCCCTGACCCCTTGCCAGCCCTGCTCTATGAGCAAAGACCTTCTCAGTTGTGGCCGCTCTCTTGGATGGGGGTGTTTATTCTGTGTCTTCCACAGCTGATAAACAGCTAGACGTAAAGTCATGTTTATTCCCAGATCCAAACAACCAGGATGCTAAGGACATTTTTAAAAAACAGAACTTTTATGAAAGAGAAAAATGAACTAAACGTGAATAACTAAACAATTTAGGATCGGGGACTGACTCTGAAGCACAACTTCAGGGACATACAGTAGGGTCAGCCCAAAGCCAACCTGGCCTCTGCTGACATTTGGAGAGAAGAGAGCAGGCTGCTCTGTCAACTTTGCTCTAGGACTAATGTGTAGAGACAATAAAGGGGACAAGGCTGCTATCTAGTTGCTTGTCTAGACTGGTTGCTTTTCAAACTGGGGTTCTCTGGGACCCTGGGGTCCTGTGATCTGGCCACAGATCGATGGGGGAGAGGGGAGGCCACAGGGAGGCCAAGACCCTCTCATCCCCTTGCAACCAAAGTGGCTCTTCTTCAAAATCTGTTTCATGTACTGCAGTTCCGCATGAGATGTTTGAAAACAGGGTTCTAGTGTAATAGACAAATGGAAAAACCTTGATTCAAATTTACTTTCAGGGTAATTACAGAAAGGACCGCTGAGCTGCTTGACCGTTAGATCAAATGATTCCATCGTTTTTCTATGATACTACGGTATGGTTATAGCTACGGTGCTGGACCACAATGTTGGATATTTATATTGATGACCTAGGAATATGGAAACATCATAAAGTACATTCTGAATTATCAAACGCTTAATTTTATTCAGAGAAGTTTTAGTGCCAAGTATATTTTGTTAATTTGTACTTACTTGGAAATGGGGAATTCACAGACTAGAATACTCATGTAATCAGATAATATCCGTCTACACTCTTTCAAGATAAAGAGAATTTATTAGCTTTAAATCACTTATTCTTGTTCTTTTTCTATCCTTCTTACTCTTTTTTTCTTGTTTTAATTTATTTCTCCACTCTCTTCTCCTTACTATATCTCTTGCTATTTATTTCGAGACAATATCTTTCACTACTAAGTAGCTTGCTAGAAACAGCAATATTTACTGGTAAATATCACGTAAAAATGGTCTTCTGAAATGGCTCTGTGAGCGTGAAGGCATCTACTACAGGGTGTGGCTTATCATTTAATAAATGTATGAAAGCAAGTCATTATTCTCCAATCAAGCAGTATGACACCACCATGGAAGAAAATGAAAAGGCTCTCTCTTTTTCATCCCTGTGAATAAAAAGACAATCAAACCAACACAGACACTGGTGGCAGAGCGAGGCGCAGGAAATTAATGTGAATTTCCTGAATTCTGAAGGAATTAGCTGTCCATCATTTATAAGCAAAAATCAAGGACGCAATTCAAAGGAAAGAACTCATGACGGTTAAAAAAAGATAAAATCCTATGCAATTAGGTTACGCGTTCCATGATGCCAAACACTTAGAAATGCACTGAGTACAAAGTTCGTGGATACTTCCAGGGTAGAAAAGGCTGCTTGCTCACGAGTCTTTATCTTATATACCATAGTTTCGTACATTGTTTTATATAACAAATTCTTTCTAGCAATTTATCAAAATGTGACCACTACAGTTAAAAGGTAGTGCTGGCAAAAATTTGGATAAAAAAGTATATGAAAAATAATGGCAAAGAAAACAATGTTACAGTGTTTTCACAAAATGTATTCTATAAAATGAATATATGCATATCCATTTTTACATAGAGTTATATGGCTGAATAATTTTAAGAGCAGGAATCTAAGTATAATAAACAAAATACTCTTTCTAGAATCAATACCACTTCTATCTTGTGACTCCTTATTTCTTTAAATTATTATTTACATAGTCTAGATTTTAGACTGGAGATAGTTATGACAAAGAAAAGTAGACAGAAAAGGAACAAAAGTATTCTTAGACCCACTAAACACACTGAAAGAATGATTGCAAACATAAAATAATACATTTCAGTTTTTAGCACAGAGAACTATATTCAATACCCTGTGATAAACCATAACGGAAAAGAATATGAAAAAGATTGTATATATATACAAATATATATACATATATATTATACATATTATAATGTATATATAATTACATATATATATATTATAACTTAATCACTTTGCTGTACAGCAGAAATGAATACAACATGGTAAATCAACTATACTTCAACAAAATAAAATTTAAAAAACACATCAGTTTTTTAATGAATAAAAAAATTTAATTTTAATGTTCCCAATTTGCCATCTCAATTAAACTGGAAAATCTGAAAAAAGTCTTTCTACTATGTTTTGAAACATAAATTTAAAGGTATTATTATATTTTCCAAATAATGTATGTTATTATCCTATGATGACACGTCCCTATTCTTCACTGACAGCCATCTGGCAGAGCTCTCTCTACATTTGCAAAACCGTTAAATATACCACATATGTCCCTTCATCCAAATGAACCAACAACACAAATGCATCAGCAGGACCCAGACCCCAGGCAGAGATGCCAACAGGCTGTAACGACCTCTGCGGACAAGTACAAGCCTCACTTGTACTTTCCTCATCCTGTCTCTCACTGGGACCTTTACCTCGGGACACAAAAGGTGAGCAAAAAGGAAGATGGGGACATGCCTCTTCTGTAATTATAAAGGCAACAACAGCACTGTGTTTTAGTGGAATCTGGAACCCTGGACCTGGAGGGGCTGGCCCACTGAGCTCTCGGGTCCCCCGGGAGAGGGCCAGGAAGCATTCACACGCTCACTCCTTCACCACTTATTTTAACTGAGCACCTAGGTACACCAGGCACCTGCTACAAGGCAGTCCAAACCTTAAACACAATGTATAACTTGTAAGCAAATCCCCTTGTGATTTTTTTAGACAGAAAACGTCTTCAGGAGAGCAGTTTCCTGGCCAGTGTGAATAGAACAGAATTACCTAGTCTAAACGTGTTATTTTAGGTCTAGTATATATCACAGTGGTTAAAGGCAAAAGCTTTGGAGGCAAACAGAACCAAGTTTGATACTTGATTCCCCACATACTATCGGGATGACCTCAGTCAAGTTATTTGATCTTTTAATATAGTTGCCTCATCTATGAAAAGAATATAATTGTACTCATTTTTAGGGTTCTAGTAAAGAGTTGATTAGATAGTAAGTGTATCGGGACGATTCTATTTGCATAAGAGAAAACCCAAATCAAACTGGCTTAAACAATAAGTGGAACTGGTTCAATCACATAACCAAAATGCCCCAAGGTAATAAAGACTTCAGGCATGGGCTGATCAAGGCTCCAACCTCATTTCTCTACGGTTTTCTTGGCTCTCCTCTCCTCTCTGTGTTGGCTGCTCTGTAGGCTGGGTAAGCTCCTGATCTCAGAAAGCTCCCAGGCTCCATGCCTCCTTGTTCCTCCACAGCCGATGAACAAAGGTCCCAAGTTACATCCCATTTTGACTGTCTTGGACCGCACGCTCAACTCTGAGCTAATCACCGTGGCCAGGAAAACGCCACATGCAGTGTGCGCACTCATACACACACACACATGCATGTAGTTAAAAACATATGTACATAAAAACTTAAATATTTATAGAGAGCTGATCATTTTAATCTCCAGGTTGTCAGAGTGAATATTTCAAACTCGTCTTTGCTGAGAAAGAAAACTTGTATTATTTAGTTTTCAAATGGTTCAGACCCCTTCACCTTAAAACCTATAAAGTGCATGAAAGACCTGTTGGCTGGAAAAATAATAGTCATTTTAATCCTGATTTTGTCTCTACTTTTTTTCTCCCAGATGGAAGAGCTCTGGGAGTGAGAGTATCTGTCACTACTTCAGTGGCAGATGTGTGTCTTGGAAACATGAAATGCACCTGAACGGTAATTACGGATAACCACGTCTTTTCAAACACAAAGGTGAGTTGCTGATGCTGACATAAGACTGTAAAAGAGTGACACTCATAGAATACGTTGGTCACGAAGAATTCGGGAAGCAAAACAAACCCTTGTAAGTTGCCATTCTGGATTCTTTCATCACAGACATTGTAAAAACTCTTAAAATCAGTCCTGTGGGCTCCTAAGAAATGTTTTCCACTGTTGTGTGGATGACAATACAGTACCTTCCTACATTTCCATAAAGCTTTAAATCGTTTTCAAAACTCATCTTGCCCCACCAGTGGGCCAGGGATGTCCCCACTGGGCTGGGGGGAAGGCACAAACGTGGATCTCGAGAGGGGGTGGGGGGCTGTGCACGGGCAGCCAGTTACCTAAGTACCAGCATCCTCTGAGAGCAGGGCCACCTTGCTCTCCGTACCTGCTGCATTTGCTAACTGCAGGAGAGACACTGTGAATTCACGAAGCCTATGACTTTGTGTCCAAGGTCCCTTTCCAAATCCTGTTTGCTTCTTCCTCCAGTTTTTCTTTGCTGTTCCAGCCCTGGATGCCAGGCTCTGCCCACTCGTCTCAGGGAGGGCTTGGGGCGGCAGGAGGGATGTCTTCGGCTGTTCCCCCAAGAAGGGCCTGGAGATTCCCGGTCCTGTCCTGCCGTGTCCACCAGGTATGGCATAAGCAAGGAATCCGCGACTCCAGTATTTCTGGTACCTCGGCCATCTGCTCCCCACCAGCGCATTGGCGGAATCCCGAATCCTAGCTCCTCTTTAGAAGGAAGATTTCACGTGCTTCTGGGTCCCCTACAGGAATGTAGCCTTCACCCCAGGTTCATGTTCTGGAACTTCCCACGCCTTGTGCCTCAGCTACAAACAGGGCAAGGGCACCAGAGTGAGGAGCTCTGTCTAGGATCCCTGCTGGCTGCTCGCTGACCCTTTCCTCTTGACTGTGTCTAACCCTATGACTCTAATTTAGCCAGAAACAACTTCGGGGAGGCCACAGGTGACCCTCCGTCTATTACAGGGCTAGGCGTGTGCTACTCTCACGCTCGGGGGGGTGAGGGCGGCCAGGCTCTACAGTTTGCATGTAACTGCTTCCCACATTCTGGTGTTTTTCCCTAAGCGGCCGCCTCAAATCTCCTCAATGCCAGTCCCCCTCCTTCTCAATGCATCTCCCTTTCCGTATCTGTCCCGCCTGTCCCTGCTCCCTCATGGCCTCTGCTGCTGGCTTCTCCCTGTTTCTCTCACTCATCCTCCCCCTCCTCTTCCCTTCCCTGTTCCCCCCCCTTCTCTCTCCTCCAGTCCCACTCCTCTATTACCTTTCAAAACTAAGTAGCAGTTTGGTGTTATCAGGGCTCAGAGAGAAGGCTTAGCCACAGGAAATGGAGCCGTCCATTTGTATTAAATTTTCAGAACCTTTCCTTATATTTCAAGCCTGTAGTGAAAAGCATGTACCTGCACTGTCTAGGTTGGAAGGGAAGTTTGATTTAGTGTCAGGAAAAAGTCCAGTCCTGAGATGTGAGTGCCTCTGCCTGGAACCCTTCACCTTAAGTGGCATTTGTAATTTTTTACTAATGCTTCTGATGTTGTATTTAATAAACCCCCTGATTGCAGCACATCTGGCTGCTGCCGGTATGCAGGACCCCGAGACTGGTGTGCAGGACCCGAGACTGGTGTGCAGGACCCGAGACTGGTGTGCGGGGACCAGTGACGGGCGTGTGGGACCCTGAGGCCGGCGTGCGGGACCCTGAGGCTGGCGTGCGGGTCCCTGAGGCTGGCGTGCGGGTCCCTGAGGCTGGTGTACAGACTAGAAGCAGCGCTGCAGGAAGCTAGGGCTGAGTGTCGTAAACAGATTGCAGTGTAATGGGAAACATGGAGTTGTTTTTTTTAACTAAGTGCCCACCGGGGCCCGTGGACAGGCCATTCCATCTATTCCTGGCTAGATCCCTGCAGGCAGGTATTGTACCAATTTTCAGCGGAGGAAACTGAGCCTCAGGAAGGGTTAGCTGGCCACCTGCCCAAGTCACACAAGTACTAAGTGGCTGAGCAGCGACAGAAACGTGGGGTCTCCTCTGACCCCACCGGCCACTTGTGTCACAGGCAGGAACAACCTAGCTGGCTGTGGTGCAGGTCAGGGTGAGGGGTGAAGCCAAGGCAGGAGAAATAACCGCACGTCACTGGCAATGGCTAACGCCCTGCACAGCCAGCAGCCAGCAACGCACCCCTGTTTCCTGAGCGGGGTCGTCTCAGCCACACTCCCCACGGGGTGGGTGGAGCTCCTTCTCAGGGCTGGGGGCTGCTCGGGGCCAGAGATGCCAGGAAGACAAACTGGACCCTGGGCTTTCGGGCACCTGCTCCCGGGGACCCCGGAGGCCGGCCGGCCTTGTCCTGCTCTTGCCTCTGCCTGGGCCACACGCCCAGGACGGTGGAGTGGAGCACAGCGATCGGCCCTCCAGGTACAGGGTTTGGGGGGCCGCAGGTGGGGCACACTAGGGCCTTCCTACAGGGGCGCAGGCTCACGTGCTCCGTGGGCTGCGAGTCCAGGTGTGGCGCTGGGAGCAGAGGGCGCCCAGCTGGCCGCTGTGTCCCTGAGGAAGGGGCCCGAGGTCCCACGCACAGAGGGAATCCTTCAGAGAACCGGGATCCTCCAGAGAGGAGGGCACTCCACTCCCTCTCCAGGGCACGGTCGTGGGCTGGTAGGCTTTAAAGTGAAATCACGCATCACAAAACTCAACGTTAGGAAGTCAAAAGCTTTTAAATTTGACTAGAAATTGCTTCAAGATGTCATAAAAGCCATCTTCCTGGAATTAACTCTATTCCTCTGTAAGCACCAGCTTTTACAATAAAAGCCCCCTTGACTTTTAGCGTTTTTCAGTTTTTAAAAATTGCTAGTATTCAAACATTTTGAAATTTCTGAATTTGCTTTTAAAATGTTGACAGTTTTCACCCTTCGAAGATATTTTACTGAAAATTTTTTAAGTGAGGAAAATGATTTCTTTGGTTTTTCCATACTTTTTCCTGCAGGTGACACTCTCTCAGCTATACTGTGAATGTAGATGAGACAGTCTTTCTATGGAAGATTTTAAATGCCAAACAGCAGACTTGCAGTTTGTGAGCTGCGTATGTGGGCCTACCTCAAGCGGGCGTGAGCTTTTGTAACGGCTTCTTAGTTACTTCACTTCTACAGAGGTTTTAGTTCGCCACAACTAGTCTTAGGTCAAGGCCATTTCTTTCTACTTTTTAACCCTCTAAACGCAAGTCCTACAGATAATCGCCAGGCACACGGTGAATGCTGAGTTAATACCTAAGACGGAAGTTCCGAAAAGACCTCCACAGACTTCTCACGCGTTGACCCAGAAGGCGCGCACCACAGAGAACACGCGCGCGGGACACAGCAGGGCACCCACAGCCACCCACAGCTGTCCCTGGACACAGAGCCACCGGAGCCGAGCCTGACGTGTCCCAGACCAGCCACAAGCTGGCTAAAGAAGGTTTCGTGCAAATTCACGCACAGCAATGAGGCGAGGCTCGGAGCTCGCGCAGAGGTGCGGGCGGTGTCCACACGGAGGATGCCCTCAGAGAGGACAGGGGTATCTCCCCAACAGCGGAGGCAGCACGCAGCTCCCGGGCCCGGCCTGGCCCCGCGGGATGGTCTGTGATTCAGTGAACTTCCTTAAACCCAGAACTTGACGGAAACGGATGACAGAGCCCAAGCCCCCGGGAGGAACTCTTCTAGTGGCTTCTCTGCCCAGCACCCTCCTCTGGAGATGGGGTGTGATGAACACGAACCGCCCTGGCGGGCCCCGACTCTGGCAGCGGGCTCCACGCCACCCTGGGCCACACGGCAATGACTACTCCTCCCCAATTCCCACAGATCTCCCCCGTCCAAATCCAAGTGCCGCAGGCCAGAATCTTCGGAAGAAAGCGATGGCCCTGAATCTAAGCCACGGGTCAGCTCAGAGCCAAGGGGGAGGCTGGGAATGGAAGCAGGTGGATGGGTGTGGGCTGCCATGTGCCTGAGTGGCAGGAGTCACAGGAGGGAGGGCATGGAGGGGCGGCCGCAGATGGAACAGGCTGGGTGGAGGGAAGGAGGGGTCTCACGGAGGGGGACAGGGGCTCTGCGAGCTCACTCAGCTGGGTGGGAAGTGGAGGCATTGGCAAACGTCCGTCACCCCGCTGAGCATAAACCCCATCCTCGTGCACATACACAACGACTACAGCCGGTTCATTCTGACAAATCAGTCCCACTTCCTTACACCCACTGCTGGAGTTCCACTGTGACGACCTCAACAACAAGTCAAAGAAGAAAGTGTGACACGCTGATGGAGGCGTAAGACGGGGCTCTAAGTACCCCAGCTGTCCTGCACGCCGACCCTTCACAGATGGGTTTCAGCATCTTCTGACCAGGTTCAACATTTTTATTCACATCTCTGTCGGGGTGGATTCTGCAAAGTCTTAACTGAGTCACACATCAAAATTCATGCCTTCGGGGGTTTCCCTGGTGGTGCAGTGGTTAAGAATCTGCCCGCTCAAGCAGAGGACACGGGTTCGAGCCCTGGTCCGGGAAGATCCCACATGCCGTGGAGCAACTAAGCCTATGCACCACAATTACTGAGCCTGCGCTCTAGAGCCCACAAGCCACAATTACTGAAGCCCATGTGCCGCAACTACTGAGCCCGTGTGCCACAACTACTGAAGCCCGCGCACCTAGAGCCTGTGCTCTGCAGCAAGAGAAGCCACCGCAACGAGAAGCCTGCGCACCGCAACGAAGAGTAGCCCCCGCTCAGTGCAACTAGAGAAAGCCCACGCGCAGCAACGAAGACCCAACGCAGCCAAAAAGTAAATAAATATATAAATAAATTTATTTTTTTAAAAAAGAGAGAGAATGAAGAAGGGGAATCCTATTAAGAATATAATTATATATATAAAAAAATTCACGCCTTCTCTTTTTTGCTGAGGTCTAGAAATACAAAAGTCACACCCAACCTCACGCTGCTTCTTGGGGTTCTCTGGGGCGAAGGCAGGGAGCAGTAATCGCTACCTTGTTCCAGCAGCCCGTCTGCCCTGTTCCCTAAGCTGATTACAAACTAAGCAGGATGCAAGAAGC
This sequence comes from Neophocaena asiaeorientalis asiaeorientalis, assembly GCF_003031525.2. NCBI lineage: Eukaryota > Metazoa > Chordata > Mammalia > Artiodactyla > Phocoenidae > Neophocaena > Neophocaena asiaeorientalis. Next base: position 849,264 of record NW_020173202.1, read on the forward strand.
CGAAGGTGCTCTAAAAGGAAGTGCTCCTTTCTGGTTTTTCTGGTTGTTTTTTCTTTACTTTATCTTCAAAGTCAACCAAACAGAGTCACTGTAGCAAGTCAAGAGGCAAGAGTGTCTGTCCCCTGTGGCCCCCTTGCACGCTCAGCTTGGGGGTCTCGGGGTACACAGAGCCCGCCCAGCCGCCCAGCTCTTGCAGCTCATCTCTGCCGCTGCCCTCCCCACCTGCACCCCCAGCCTCCCTCCCGTCAAGGCTCTCCAGAGCACCTTCTCCGATCTGCGTTCTACTCACTTTTCAGAATAAGAAGTTTTCTTAATTTTTCATTCTTAGAAATTCCACACTATATTTTGATTGTCCACACTATATTTTTTTATGTTAAATATATATTTGGAGGTTAATATTATATCTAATATAATATTATATTAGATAATATAACTAACTTTCCTTAGTCGTGGAAAGTTTGCAATTATCCTGGGCCAAAAGTGTTACAATTGGGACCTGAATGAGCGATTTCCTAGGTAGTCACTAGAGCATTTCCACCGTAGGCATTCCAAAAGAGAGTCTTTCAAAGTAAATCCCTCCATCCCTTTTCCTTAAAGATCTGACCGCACGTTTTAAGGAGTAAAAGCCACCTCGGGCAGCCTGGTGTGGCCTGGGTGTCCTGACTCAAAGAATGTCACGGCTTACGTTGACTACACAGACACGTCAAAGAGGTCCCGGACTCCAGGTCTGGCTAATATCCACCCGAAAATCCCAAGACTGATGATACGGCACACAAATCACCCAAGCGTGTGAGGCAGATTTTTCAGAGCTTTTCAGTCTTATTCAGAACCTTCTTTTCTTGGGCAACAGGAGGAAACACGCAGGCCAACAAAGTAAACACTCCTCAGATTTGTGTCTTTGAATCATTAATTTAACATAGGAGAGTAGACTAGCCAAAAGAAAAAGCAGTTCTTCTCCCTAAGAAGTCAGATCATTTCTACCAGTTCCTCAGCCCCTGGCTACAGGGCTGACACCAGGAACAGGATGAACCTCTCTGCTTTACAAGAGCTGCTGCTTCCATGAATTATGTTTAAAGTGGCAGCAACATGGATAAGAGCGTCACTCCCAGGAAGCTCAGCGTAGCTACAACCTAGAAAAGCTGGCTCCGTGGTGACAGTACTAACTTGAAACAGATGAGTCCTCAGAAGCGTGAGGGCGAGGAGGCTGGCAGACGAGGAAAAGCCTTCTTTCCCCATAATGTAGTGCAAACCCCCTTCCAGACGGGGTCCAATCAAAGCCAGCTTATTTGTGTGACATCACAGAATGCCAAGGGCGAACTCTTCCAGGCGCATTTCACCTTCTAAGCATTTAATAACCTGAGGACACAGCATTATCATGGGGCAATCCCTGTTTTGCAGCTGAGGAGACAGAAGCTCAAAAGCATGAAGTGGCCTGGTGGGGCTGACAGCAGAAGAAGGAAGCGCCCAGGGCCAGGAGAACAGTAGGTCCGGGCACATCCAGTGGAGGGAGCGTGGGAGCCCTGGGCCGGGGAAGGGGGCCCAATGCAGGGCGAGGGGGAAAGCACCTGCCTGGCCCACGGGGACAGAATCTTGGGGCTCTTAGCGGGAGGGCGGCCTGCAGACCCTAGGGACCTTTGCAAACCAAAGCTCGTGGAGAAGGATAGACTGCTGAGTGTTTGCTGGTTGGAATCAAGTAGGGCTCTCTGATCAGTGGTGTTCCTGGGACCCCCGTTAAGAGATCTCAAGGAACACATGCAAATTACTACTAATAATAGGTACTGCTCGAGAAAAATTATTCTGGCACTTGTTAAAGATGGTGAGGAAGACTTTATTCAAGGGACCACTGCAGTGGGGCTTGCCGCAGGGGTAAGAGATGGAGCTCGGACCCCACACAAGAAGGACATGTGGGGATCTGCAGCAAGGGGCAGGAGCAGGGCGGTGGGGTAGGGCAGCTCCTTCTAAACTGAGCTGAAGGCAGGTCAGGGTCATCTCATCTCACCTGCGGATGTGGGGATGGGGAACTGGACCAGATATAGAGGGTGATCAAAGGCCGAGGATGGATCGGGGTGCTCTCTAAATCAACTCAGCAGAATTCTTGCTAAACCGGGTTTTGCAAGCCCAGCAAGGGTGACACAGAAGCCCAAGGTCCGGCCGAGGTGAAAAGAGGGGCCGGAGAGCCGGGCTAAAGTTTGAGGGAGGAGAGCTTCGTCAGTGCGCATCTCGGTGGTTGCAAACACTGGCTCTTGCCCACTTGGTGCCAACCACAGTGATGCGGCCACTGCAGTCACCCCCATAGCCCGGGGGGCAGGTTCCCAGGTTTAAGTATAGCTGCACCGCCATTACGTCTCCCTAGCCAGCTCACCAGCAGGAAAGGCTTCCTACACAGCTGCAAATCAGACACGATGAACAATATTTTATACTGAATACATTTGTGTCTGAGCCATTTGCTTGATTAAATCACACTGTAGCTTAACAGACTATTTGTTGATAATTCCTACTTGAGTTTAATTTAATAGCTTTTACCAGTGAAAATGTATCAGCAAACATATGACGCTGGGGGAAAAATACAACACAACAGAGCCCAGCGCCATCGGAAATAAAGGCAGAGCATTCTAGAGAATGCTTTTAGTGCTGCACCGGCTTTACTTACTTAACAAGCCCAGAAGCTTGGACCAAAGATGAAGAGCATTTCTGGCTAAACTGCTGGTTACCAACTGGATTTCATACAGAACAAGCTCACCCCCAGTCTCCCCACATTTGGAAGGAGCGCTCCCCACTGGAGCCCTGCACTGACTAATCCCCGGCTCACAAGGCTCACTCTTCACCTGCTGCCCAAGCCCCTGCTCTCTCCCTGCCTCAGGGTTCCGACGCCTCCTACCCACTTATAAACTTGACACATCTAGGAAATCGCCCACCCAGCATGCAAGAAACAGAGCGAAATCCTGGGTAAGCAGCAAGTCAGATGATGTGGACATCAGATATTCCAGTTTTCACTTAGTGTGATTTCAGTTTATTCTTGTACTTCGGAATGCGTGAAAAATATACATGAAGAGTCTTTGCTGCATCGGGATGTGTGGTGGAAGAGTCTCAGAATGAATAGGTCAAAGAGGTGGAGAGAAAAAAGGGTGAATCTATGAAACAGACTCACAGACAGAGAGAACAGACTTGTGGTTGCCAAGGGGGAAGGGGTGAGGGAGGGATGGATTGGGAGTTTGGGATTAGCAGATGCAAACGATTATATATAGAATGGATAAACAACTGTAGAGCACAGGGAACTATATTCAATATCCCGGGATAAACCATAATGGAAAAGAACATGAAAAAGAATGTATATATGTGTATAACTGAATCACTTTGCTGTACAGCAGAAATTAACACAACAGTGTAAATCAACTAGACTTGAATAAAATAAAATTTTTAAAAAAGGGGTGAAGTATGGGCTTCCCTGGTGGTGCAGTTGTTGGGAGTCCGCCTGCCGATGCAGGGGACGCGGGTTCGTGCCCCGGTCCAGGAAGATCCCACATGCCGCGGAGCGGCTGGGCCCGTGAGCCATGGCCGCTGAGCCTGCGCGTCCGGAGCCTGTGCTCCGCAACGGGAGAGGCCACAGCGGTGAGAGGCCCGCGTACCGCAAAAAAAAAAAAAGGGGGGCTGAAGTAATATTTTGGGTTGTCTTTTCACATATTTTTAAATAAGAAACAGTACTTTGGGGAGTTTTCTTGGATGTTAAGGAGAGAAAAGTATGTAATGAAATTGCAAAGATAAGGCAGACCACAAATAAGGAATTAAGTCTAGTGTCTTCAAAACAGAACAAAGCATAAATAGGCAAAACAATAAGCAAGTTAAGTATTCACTAAAATGGACTATTTCTTGTGGTCTTCTCTGACTTTTTGGTGTTGTTATTGCTATCCAAAAGCCCAGCAAAATCAGGATGAACACAGAATTTCTTTGGGTGCATTTATTGAAATTACCTGTAAATTATTTTTAATTAGAAATGGTTTTCCTGGAAACCTCCCAATATCAAGAAGAGTTTACCAGTGAAGGACCAAGAATAAGCTCGAATGTTTAACTTTCCAGGAAGTTTTCTTTCTTTTTCTTTTTTTCGTGACCGGAGCCAACACGGCTCTATTTACTAAGAGTCCCTTAACATTTAATTTATTAGGATACCATGCTTCCATTAAAAAGGGGTAAGCAATTAAAATATACTCATGTGTGCACATGTGCACATAGATAATGCTTGATTATCTGTGAGCGTTGGAAATCGGAACAGATTGACAATTCATGTAATCCGACCATTGAACTCCAATGATGCCAATCATTTCACAGGACTTACACCCTACATAGCGGGCTTCCATTTACGTGTTTGCCTCTCTCTCTCACTAGATGTTAAGTTCACTGAGGGCAGGGATCAGACCTTTATATCTCAACTGCTTTGCACAATGCACACGGTATACACTAAAAAGTCTGAGTATGTAGATAATTGAGCTAATAAATAAATGAAATTCTTCTCCACTCAACAGTTTACCACTATCAATACCCCAGAGAGAGGACTTATCTTTTGTCCTTCTCACTCACCCCCAGCTGTCTTTCAGTAAAAATGTCAAAACCAGATGAAATGATAGGTAAACAAAGAGAACCAACTTCCCGTCTTTGGTGATAACCTCAAGCAAAATAAGTATTCCCTAAATGAACTGACACTGAGTCTTGATACGTTTAGCAGATTGGTAGATAAATCTTACCCCGAGTAAACAATATCACTTTTCACTAACTGAAACCCAATATTTCCTCCCAAGCCTTTCCTGGCCAACCTCTCTCAACCTTCCCCAGCCCCAAGGCTAGGCTTTGGAGTTGGCTCACACTTTGGAGGTTTTCCTGGGCTACTGAAGGATGAGTAGGCAGGCTTCCTTCCCAAAGCTCTGCGAAGTCCGGACGTTGACGCTGGGGCAGGTCCTGACTCTAGAAGCAACCTGAGCTCTGGGTGCCGCGGCTCCAGGACCTGCGCTGTAATGCATTCTCGGATCCCAGGGTGACAGGCAAGATAAGGAAAAGGACTGTCACCATCCCAGCCAGATGACGGACTGGGGCTGTCATCTTAGCAAATGGGGCCAGTCCTATCGAATGAAACAGGCTGGAATCCAGCCTGGGAGGATTGATCTCTGCCTATTCTTCCCCAAGGCACTCAGCAAGGGCGCCTCAATGATTAATTAATTACCAGGCTGGGAGACAGCACAAGCCATGGGCTCCGCAGGCCGTAGGGGCAACCTCAGCTTCAGACAGAACCAGTAGACACTGAGCAACATGAAAAATATCAATGAACCCGGGAAATATTTTATCAATATCCATAGGTAACAATGATTGATTATTGATTTTATCACCCAGACTCCGCATTAAGCCTTTACATATGTTGGCTTATACCCCTCATACTAACCCCAAGAGGCAGGAACTACTACCATCCCCATTTCACAGTGGAGAAAAATGAGGCTCAGGGAGCTTAAGGAACTGCCCTGCTGTGAGAGGTAAAAGTGAGAATCCAATTTTAGTAAATCTGATGCAAAGCCCAAATTCACCTGGAACTTTCTAACTTCCAGAAAAGGTTTTCTAGAATAACTTTAGGTTACGAAGCACATTCCAAAATATCCCCTAGAGTCGTTTCCTTTTAAAACTTGGAACAGCCTTCATTCATGCGTCATCTAATACTTGGTAAACTCCAACAACCACGCAACCTGAAATGGCTAAAATTAATAATAAACGGTACATGCTCTTATAGTAAAGAACTCCCTGTCAAACATTTTAGGAGCATAGCAAGTCATTTTGCTTCCCTGGGCCCCATTTTCTCATCTATGAAATGGACAGTTAGATGAAGCAATGGTTACACCTTCTAGAGGTACTATGGCTCTCAGGCAATGTTGTCAATGACCTGATATCAGAGCTTTCTCGGGGGTGAGGGTCTGGCAGACGCTGAGCCCTGAAACCATTCTAGGCCATGCACAAAGAAATCTGTGCAAGACATCCAAGTTGCCTTTAGAAACCCCCAAAATCATCCTTGTCAGAGTCCAAGATCTAGCCGTCTCAGCTGCTGCAATGCTGGTACACTGTAAAAACATCTAAGCTGTAATTCATAAACCGATTCCAAATCTGATCAAACAACCTGGCTTCTCTGATGGTTTGAGTTGACCAAATGCTGAGTTCTAGATCAGAGAGTCAAGTCAAATTTAAAAGCAAGTGTGAAACACTAAGCCTCTCCCTAAAAGCCTTTTTGACAAAGATGATACTGTTTCAACCTTAAAGTACGTACTGTTACTTTCCTGTTAATGTCACTAGATTTTGAAAGTAAACAAAAATTTTCAAAGTCTCTGTGTATATTTTAAAATATAAATTTCACACAAAGAGTTTAAAAATAACCACGATTCTTTTTACAAAACGAGTTATCTTTTTCATTAGTCCAAACAGAGGACTACATACATATCCCTGTTAAGTACTTTATATGTCCTACTTCTCAACCTCAAATTATTGACAAACCTGCCTCCTAATTTTCACAATTTTTGGTGAGTGCCTCTTGGTCTATAATCTGCTCTGACTATACAAACGAATAGACAGGCTTCTTTGGGAAATGATGGAAGGTAGCCGGGCAGGAACATGGAATTTACTGGACTGAAGCACTGGTCAGTCAGTCACTGATTCGATCCCCCACTAGGTGGAGGCACCATGAGGCCAGGGCTGCTCCGTCTTATATTTTTTGGACCTACAATGCCCAGAAAAGAGCTGCACACATAGGAGGTTCTCAGTAAACACTTGCAGAGTGAATTAGCTGTTCGGTTTTCAGCATGATTCTCAGGTTTTGTTCTCAGGGTTTTTCCTCCCTAGCAGTAGAACGAGGAGAGTAACACATGTCTACCTGGATTTTCACAAGTATCAACTGCAAGCAGCTGCTGAGAGCATCTGCAAAGAACAGAGCACTGTTATCAGTGCTGGGCATCTTTATCAGACCTTCTGTCCAGCCCCCACAAGCACCTGGGTCAGACAAAGTGCTCACTGACCACATGCTGACAGACTACATTTCTTCCTCGTCGGCTTGACCTTCTGCATAGTTGATGGTTTATTTATAGTTTTATTTTGTATACAGAAATTTTATTTTCACATTGAAGCAACATCGTTTCTAAGCAACACTTGGTTCCTATTATATATTTTTTTGAGGCACTTCCACAACCCGGCTCTCCTTGCCGAACCAGAACACCAGAGGTGAGTATATCGTGCCGAGAGGACTCCTGACCCCACGGCTTTGCCAGTGTTTATGCCCCTCTTCTTAAACGACTCCGGGACTTTACTGCCTCGCCTTGACAAGGACAATAAATGGAAGGAGACAGGCGCTGAATAATAAACTTGGCATTCCCAAGAATAAAGACATACTAGGTACAGAGGTGAATACTCTCCTGAGTTTCTATTCTTGTCCACTTTCGTTTTTTGAGTGCCTGAGACCCAGGAAAATGACTTATCTCAATGAACTTATGCTTCATCTCTGTCAGCCTGAGGTTTAAAGCAAGCCCTCCTCCACAATTTAATGAATAGTTGTATTTGTTTGAAAGATATGTTTTACCCTCAGAAACCTAACCTAGTTCTTAAAATTCTGATTTAGTGATATCATAACAGAAACTTTTAAAACAAGTAATTCCCTGTTGCTTTCATGTCTATTCCTGAGCTTTCCCTAAAGCCCTCTTAATTGTTGCAGAACCCATGCCTGTATCTAATATCATGGCAGCCAGGACAAAGAAACTCAAGATGAAAAATGTGACATTGTTCCAATTGATATGACTTCGTTAGAAAAGAACACATCAAAACCTCCATAGGTGCCAGCCTTGTGGCACAGGCGAGAGCAATGTCAAAAGAAATCTCTAGGCTGTGTCATCACCTCCCACCCCTCCCCCCAAACCCCACAATGTCTTTTTCTTTTTTTTTACTTAAACATGCTTCACAGTTAGGTCATCTATAGATTCAACCATGTACTCTGGACACTGGGATGAAGAGAATAAGATGTGATTGTTGAAATACAAAACACATTAGAGAGCCGTCCACAGATGACTTGGAAACCTGAACATGACATGATGCAGGACCCGAGGAAAGGACACTATTTTCAGGGTCCTCTGGCTTTCGGGACGAATCTACATCAAACCCTGAGCTGCAGAGATACTGCCTCGGGCACTATACTACTGAGCACCGTTTCAGACTGGTCCAAGTAAATTGTGTTGCTGCCTTTTTTAAAAAAAGAAAAAATCCCTTTTTGTCAATTCTACACTGATTTCAAATACACGAACAATCTACACTACATGGTAGTATTTGTGTGGCTCTGGGTCAAAAGGCAAAATAAACCCGATCAACACCAGCCTAGGGTGGGGCTAGGCAGGTTCTGTACTTGGGACTTCTGAGGTGCCACAGCGAACGACACGGGCTGAAAAGCCCTCCCCACCCGGAGCACCCCTGTGGGCACCCAGGGTGACTACCCCAAACCCTGCGCAGAGCGTGTAACAAAATTAGTTAGAAATTCAATGGGGGCAAAGTTTAGTCCCTGTTGAGGACCCGAGGACCGGTCCAGTTATCAGTAAGTCCCAACAATAACGTTCGGTTTTAGGAAAACCGGACCAGCTTTCAACTTTAACTCCCTGACATGGATCTCAGGGTGACCGTGCATGTGACAATAGGAAAGGGCTCGGGATGGATGGCCCCAAGACCCGCAGCATCCTCCAGGGCGCGGCGGGGACCTGGGTACCTGCGCGCTCAGAGGCTAGGGCATTTACCTCGAGTCGGCTAAGACTGGAGCTCTTGGAGCGCGACTTCTTGCGCAGGTACACGGAGAAGAACCTGCGCACGGTGAACTTCTTCATGCTCAGCTCCATCGCCCGGCGCCCAGCCGCGAGGAGCCGCAGGGCCGGAGGACGCGCATCCCCGGCGCATCCCAGGCGCGCGGGGTTAGGTCCGTCTGCGGGCGCGAGCGGTCGGGAAGCCCGGCGCAGCGGCCATCGGCACGGGGCGCGGGCTGCGGGCACAAAGGGCAGGCCGAGCCGGCCACGGCGGCCGGGGGCCCAGCGCTCCCTCCTCCTCCTAGCTCTGCCCCGCCCACCACCCCTCCGCCAATCAGCGCCCTCGGAGGCGCATGCCTGATGAGCCCGAGGAGGACTGCCGCGCCGCGCGGGGCGGGCGGTGAGGCAGCTCAGCTGCGCCTGTCGCTTGCTCTCTGTTCTACTTCCTTGGCCTGTTGGGCTTTTTTCTAGCTTGGGGTGTCATGTTTTCTTTCCTTAAAGCACCCATATACAGACTTTGGAATCATGCTCTTCTGTGCCGTACAAAACTTTAATTGCTGATTAGCAAACACTTCTAGAACCTGGAACAAAAGGGTGGAGGGGTGCACCATGAGCCTGCACATGTGCGCTCTGCACCTCTCCTCGCCCCTTGGCCCCTGCGGCCCTCTTCTTGAGCCCGTCCCCGCGGCCCGGGCTCCCGGCCTGGGGGTCCGCCAGTCCTTGCCCGGGTGATGAAAGGATCCCCACGCAGCCCGGGACGCCGGCAGCCAGCTGGGGAAGCCTCCCAGGGCAGTGTTTGGAGAACAAAGACACATCCGTTCTCCATGACCTCCGACTCCATGTATAGAAAATTATCCAAACGGATGATTATCAGGGCCTAAACACAGAGTGTCCCGAGTCAGGGCTCTCAGAAACCAGCTGCAGGGCTGCAGGGGATTTGCCTTAAAGGGGAACACCCTTTGTTTTTCTTTTTTTCCTAGAAATGCTCACCAGAGGGCTGTAGGCAGTTCCAGATTTGTGAGCTTAGGACTCGGTGCAGCCTTTTGTTTTCCTCTCGTGCACTGTCCACGTATTTTTATGTTTAAAACAGGGCCAAACAATCTCATTAGCATACTGCCACCAGCCCCTGAAAAGTCCAGAAGCATTCTCGCACCTGCTGCTGTGTGCCAAGCACCGCGTTGCTAGGCAGATTGTGAAAAATCTACATGTCACATCATCCCTTGGCTTAATCAAAGGTCGCATTAATACTTGTGTCAGGCTATCTTTGCTGAAGTGTGTAAAGGCAGCGGATGCTCCCAGATAAGAACTGGTCAGTTCGTGCTGCATCTGGGTCAAGAGGTGAGGTCAGATAGTCTCCCCGGGGTTCAGTGGTGGTAAAAGCACAGTTTGGCATCACGATGCTGGCACTGCCACTTCCTTGCTTGATGAGCTTCGGCACACTTGCATGTTCTGTGTTCCCGCTGTGCATCCCCAAGATGAAAATATGCCCCAAACCGGTTCCTGCTTCCCGCAAGGATTCTTCTGCTGGAGGGCCATTATCCCTACGCCGGGAATGAGCTTCTTACCACCCTGGGTCTCCCGCCACCACCACTCAGGTATCCCAGCTCTAAGCAAACAAAGACACGCCAGGGCTGTGCCACGTTGCTTCTCTGGAAAAGACAGCAGCTGACGGACATCAGACATCGGGCTGGTCACCTGCTCCAAGAATGAGGAAGAAGCCGGCTGTGAGTAGATGGTACAACTAGTCAGAGACAGGAGTATGGTTTGTCAATGATGCTAGCTCAGGGGCACCCTGCTCAGAGCAATAGCCTTGGGGCAGGCTTGCGTTTTACCAACAAGAGCATTTTGAGACTTCCCTGGTGGTCCAGTGGTTAAGACTCCACACTCCCAATGCAGGGGGCCTGGGTTTGATCCCTGTTCAGGGAACTAGATCCCGCATGCCGCAACTAAGAGCCCATATGCTGCAACGAAGACCTGGTGCAGCCAAATAAGTAAATAAATTTTTTTTTTTTTTTTTTTTAAAGAGCATTTTGACCTGGTGTAACAGGACTGGGAAGGCAGGGTCTTATGGGACATCCACGATCCCTCACAGCTGAGTGCTACAAAATGGCTCTACTGAACTTGGACATCTCAAAAGAAAAGAAAAAGCAGCTTCCATATTTCAACTGAGAAATTCATTTCACTGCTAGAACAAGTCTGTTTGCCCTTCTGCCAGTAAAGCAGAGGTATATCAAAGTCTCTGGCAATCATTTACCACCAAACCCTCCAGACCACCAAATCTGGGGTAGGTATCAGGGCCCACTTTAACTTGGGTCCAAATGATCCCTAGCAAATTTTGGGAAAGAAAAAGTGAGCTTAATAAAGGCTGGGCTGGTGCCCAGATGATGGGGTGGGGAAGCTTGGAGAGAAGACCAGAAGCTCAGCAGACACCTGATCATCTTGAGTTTCTCCCTGACTGAAGCACGATCGGTCTGGGACTGAACTCCACGGCTAATGCTGCTTCCAAGAGAGGACCAGCCTGGCTGGCGTGCATCCAATTCAGCTGAACACACGATTATGAAGCTCCTCTGAGCACCTGGCCCAGTGCTTGGCCCAGGGGAAACGGACGTGATTATGACACGGCTCCTGACCTCCAGAAGTTCACAGCCGTGTGTTAGAGAAGGAAAGTGAACAGACAAATCGGATGCAGGTTTTACATAATGTGAAAGAAACATGTAAGAAAATGCTACAAGAACAGAGATAAACGAGGAGCGAATCCTAACTGGAGAAGCCGAGGAGGCGGCATTTGGGGTGAGCTCCGCGGACAAGGACGTGGGTCCTGGACAGACAGAGGGGACGCGGTCCCCAGCCGCGGAAGAACAGGATTATTGAGAACTTGGAACAAACAGAATTTCATGATTGATGAACGGAAAGTAAAGTTCCAACCAAGTCCCCGATACACAAGAGGTTAATGATTTCAGAATTCCAAGGATGATAACCGACAGCCTTCCAAAGCCCTGGAGCTGCCCCTTCTCTGAGAACACAGGACGCCCTGGGCAGGAAGGGGAGGGAGGCTTTTGTCAGCAAGGTGACTGGCAAAATCTGTGCCATTCCACCTTCCCTTCCCTCCACCCAAAGGACTTTCCGGGGTTGGGGGGATGCCCCCTCCTTTATTTCAAGCCCCACCATGACAGCTGTGATGTGCTGGGGCCTGGCTTCTAAAGGAGGGAGCAGGGCGGCCATGGCCCCGGGGAGGCACCAGGAGGGACTGCTCACGGAGTGGCCTGCGTTCCCAGGGCCTGTGGGGAAAAGGATATACCAATGTCTCCGACAGATGAGACGTGGCCGTGCAGGAGACGGGCACGTTTGGAGGTCCATGAGGCCCTGCCCGGCACCAGGCCCAAGGCTGAGGGAAGAATTCTAAGTAACCCCCCAAATGAAAGGCGCTGTCCTGTAAGTGGGCTGCAGCTGGGGAGGGAGGGCACGGGGGGAGGGTCTCCAGCCACAATAACCTCGGAAGAAGACGAGACAGCTGACCATGAGAGAAGGGGTCAGCTGGGCCAGGAGCAGTCTAAGTACGTCTTCATCTCTCCTCTCCTCCCGCTCTGACCCTGAAAAGGATGCTGCAGGCTTCCAGGGTGATGGAAATTCAAGCTGGGCAAAGAGAATGTCTGAGTTTGATCAGTCCTAGGACTGGAAACACTAACTTCCCGATCAAGTTTAAAACCTAAAGTGAATGCAGTTGTCTCTTGTTCAAGAAAGGGAAGGAAAGCCGTCGAAATCGCCAGCGTCCTTTCACTGTCCACTCTTCCGACAAAGAGTGGAAGGTGTGTGATGATCCAAGCACAAGCCAGGTTTGTGCAACAAACCAGTTATGGTGGAAGTGGTCAGTGCGGAGTCGAGAATGCCGTCCAGGGTTGCAACCTGGAGATTCAAATTTAACCCTCAAGGGCCACAGAGGTCAGACGCCCAGCCACGCAGGGTGGGGTGGCAGGGAAGGGAAAGAGCACAGCCAGCCCTGACACAGGCCTGTGGACCTAACTCACTTTCCATGTAACCAAAAACAACAACGAAAACGCAAGTTGAGAACTTAAAGAGGTCTCAGCTGGTTCTGAGCCCAGGTGCCCAGCAGAAACACACAGAAAAATGCTCTCTAGAGAAATCCACATTAAACCTAGGATTCAAAGAACTCCTCGCACACAGTTACCAGGAGCACAAGCTCACAGCCACTGAACGCACAGTTCACGAGGACACGGGGTATCAGCAAAGCCAGCAAGACAACCGACTACAGAATCAGACGAGTGGACTTCAGCTGCTGGACTTAGCAGACGTCGAATGGAAAATTATCAAATCTAACATGTTTTAAGGAAATAAAAGGAAGAAATGAAAATGTGATGCACGAAGAAGAGACCGTAAAAATGAATAAAATACTTCTGGAAATGAAACGATGTAGTCCTGGACACGGAACAGATGTAGCTGAACGTAAATGTCCTCTTTGTTAAAGAGCAAATACGATATAGCTGTGGCTCGGGGAGCGATATCTAAAAACGTACCGTGGTAAGAAGCATCGCATCGTGGAACGTACGTCAGAAAGTGAAACATCTTGAATTAAATTTCTACCCACTGTTCCGATTATGACTTCACCTTTGCCAAAATCCTCCGAGCCTTTAGAACTGGGGGTGACTTTGTCAAGGGGACATTTGGCAATGTCTGGAGACGTTTTGGGTTGTCACAACTGGGGGTGACAGGAAGGATGCTGCTGGCATCTAGTGGGCAGAGGCCAGGGATGCTGACGAATCTCCACAGTGCACAGGACATGCCCACCAAGAACGATCCCATCCGAAACGCGTCAGCGCTGAGGTCCAGAAAGCCCACACTGTGTGATGAAGGGGGAGCGGGGGAGGGGAGGGGGGAGGGGAGAAACCTGTCTACTTTCCTCTCAAGGTTGTCACCTACAAAACTGGCAACTCCACACAGTAAACCAGTATGAGGAAGTGCTCTGTAAATTGTAAAGTGCTCAACAAAGATGCTACTTGTTAAAAATCTGGAGTTTCACACAGAAAAACCAATGACACGCCTGGGAAAGGAGTAGATCCCCCTTTTCTAGAATTTTAACCTGAACGCTCTCTCCTTTAAACTCTATTGTCCTGTGCAGGGCACGGCCAGTCACCCCACCGCCTGAACCAGAAGATGAGAAATAGCCACTCTGTCACTCCTTCATTCCGTATGTGTAACGACCCAGACTTGTCACACTTTCTAAGTAGCGTTCCTGTCTCCCTTCCTTCCAGCCCGCATCAGTAACCATTGGTGCAGGAATATAGTAACTCCTGGCTCAATGCTGCCCCCACCCCCGCCCCGCCCCGGCAACCCGTCTGCAATCCCACTACCAAAGCAATCTGTTTAGAAGCAAACAGCACGCCATAGCTCCAGCGTCTGCAGGAATGAAGTGCGACCTCAGAGCCAGGAGGCCGTGTTCTCCTCCATCACGGCGCCCTCCCCTCCTGGGCCCGCTGCACGGACACCTGTGTCAACAGGAACGTCCAGCCTCCACTGCGCTGTGGCCACTGCCTGGACGTCCTTCCCACTCACTTTCCCACCTCCTTCAAGACTCACTATTGTTGCTGGGAAGCCTAATGGAATCCCCGCACCCGCAGGCTGTGCTAGGGAGTCCTCCCCTGGGGTCCTTGTTTTACTTACTACGCTGGGTTACGACTCCTGGCTTCTGCGTGTCTCTTACCCACCTGGAAGCACTCGGGATGGCCACTGTCTAGAGCAAGCACTCCGTGCGTGCTGGCTTAAAGGGATTCTGTGGTGACTGTTATCAGGGATTTGTTGGTTATGAAGATCTGGGCCTACATTATTATTCCATCTCCGTGACACACTGGGAACTCCATGAAACAGACACAGTGAACCCCATCTTATGAGGTGGGTGGAGAAACTGAGGCCCAGGGAGGTGAACCAACCGTCTAAACTGACACGAGAGAAGAATTCAGACAAGGTCTGCATATCCAGGACCTCACAGATTCACAGTGTATCAAGGCAATAGTGGCTGGGCACCAAAAGAAAGCACTAGAAGGGGTGGCAACCGAGGGGTGACAGGCTGGGGTCCTCATTTCCCTAGACAGCTGCACTTGCCCAGGAAATGCCCCTGGGGCCAAGGGTCTGCCATCAGAGCATCTCACAGACAGAAGTCCGGGTGGCAGCCGCCAGCGGCTCCATTATGGCCTTGGGGACAGGCAGCGCGAGTGCCTCTGGGAGCAGAAAGCCTAGGCTTCCTTGTGAAAACCTAGTTTCCTCGGGATGCAGCAGAGGGACGCCAAGGTGAGGCGTCTGACTATGCGTCCGTGCCGCGGCAGGACACTTGAAAACATTAATGCCGGTGCTCTCACTTGGTCTTTTCTAATTATCAGTGTTTTAAAGGGCGGAGGGGCAAAACCCCACAGTCTGTCAGCGGGAGGCGACAGCATCCGTAGGACTTCCGGGTTTGAGCTTCACTATTGTTTACATGTTGTTACAGGTTGGGTTGTGTCCCCTCTAAAAGCACGTTAGAACCCTGACCCCCAGGACCTCAGAATGTGGCCTTATTTGAAAATAGGGTCATTGCAGACACAGTAAGATGAGGTCATGCTGGAGTGGGGCGGGCTTAATCCAGTGAGACTGGTGTCCTCGTACGAAGGCCACATGAAGGCGGACAGTGGAGGAGGCCACGTGCACGGAGGCAGAGAAGGGAGAGACGCAGCCGTGGCCAGAAGCTAGGAGAGGCAGGAAAGATTCCCTACAGGTTTCAGAGGACCAGCGGCCCCCCGATGCCTTGATCTTGGACTTGTGGCCTTCAGAGGACCAGCGGCCCCCCGATGCCTTGATCTTGGACTTGTGGCCTTCAGAGGACCAGCGGCCCCCTGATGCCTTGATCTTGGACTTGTGGCCTTCAGAACGATGAGACGATACAGTTCTGTTGTTTGAAGCCACCCTGTTGGTGGGGCTTTGTGCTGGCGGCCCTTTGCTGTGGAGACAAACACACTCCTCATCCCACAAATGTGCAGGGAACCTTCATGACAAAGACGGTCAGTAGAAGGCTCACGACTGAACGGAGAATCTGGAATAACAGTATGTGAGGAAACTGACCTGTGAATAGAGACATAAGGGCTTTTTCTTGCCAACCTGGGCCTATACATAAATGAGAGAGGAACTTTAAAAGGAAGGGAGTTAGCCGGAAAGAGGAAACAGGTTACAACTATAGCAGGAAGGATTTTTGCAACTTAAAAAGAAAAAAAAAAAAAAAGACCTCTTATAATAGAAAAGTCTCTCAAGACCTGGAATTGGGTACAAAGGAGAATGTGAAATCCTTGCCAGAATTTTTTTTTAGCAGGAAATGTTCATCTTTTAAAAAATATTTCATAGACATCTACAGCCTTTCAGGCACTAGATATTTATTTTAGGGATGGGAACTAGATAAGCACATTAAAAAATACTCAGGGACACTAAAAACAAAACCATAGGGGTTTAGGCTCCATGGTGTGTGGTGTCCTGCGGTCCATCCCTCATCACCCTCATGGGAAGGCCACAGGATCAGGCTGGGGCAGGGTGAGGGCATTCTTGGCAATACGGCGGGTTACGTATGTAGAGGCAGATTTCCTGAGATACGTAAAACAAAGGGAAAATCCTCTCTCTTTTTTTTAAAGCGTGGAGGAGCCAATAGTAAGTGGGGGAAAACAAACTTCGACAAAGGATGAGCATGAGAAGATGTTCTCCAAAGGTAAGCAGCATTCTGAGCAACATTTGTCCTGTAGCCAGTGTCAATCCCCGTGATCGAGACCCAGGTCTTATCAGGCTCTGGGGAATGGGCGGGTTGGGGGAGAACTGGAGAAAGCCTGGGGCCCATGCGCAGGGTAGGAGGGCAGGTCAGACCCACCCTGAAAGTCAGGACCCTGGTGGGGCAGAGCCTAAGGTAGGCTGGGAAATTCTCTCCCTGCAGGAGGAGAGCTGCTTATGCAGGTGTGAGCACTGGAAAGAGACAGAGATTCTCCTTTGATGTTTCTGTGACTCCTCTTCATGCTAGTGGAGGCCAAAATTCACACCCTGAAAAACTCCAAGCCACATATTTACTTTTTTTTTTCCATTTTCTTTTTTGCGGTACGCGGGCCTCTCACTGCTGTGGCCTCTCCCGTTGCGGAGCACAGGCTCCGGACGCGCAGGCTCAGCGACCATGGCTCACGGGCCCAGCCGCTCCGCAGCACGTGGGATCTTCCCGGACCGGGGCACGAACCCGTGTCCCCTGCATCGGCAGGAGGACTCCCAACCACTTCGCCACCAGGGAAGCCCAACTTTTTAAACATCCCAGCTTATAGCAGCCCAAGGACCACATGGAAGCAAATGTCAGTACTCTGGAGGGGTCTCAAAGTTTAACCACAGAGAAAATTATCAGGAATATGGGCTCACGATCATGAATTGCTAAATACACAAGTAGGTAAGCCACCGGGAGCAAACAGTGAGTAGAAACAGCAAGTTGCAGAATCAGATGTGTGAAGACTGCAGAGGCTGAAACTTTCGTATAAATAATATAAAATACATTTGCTTAATATGTTTAAAGACCAAAAAGGGGGCCTGAAGACATTACAAGGAAATTAGAGGTTATAAAATGGTCCAGCAGATTTGTAAACAAAAGTAGAACTTTAAAAATAAAATCGTGGGCTTCCCTGGTGGCGCAGTGGTTGAGAGTCTACCTGTTGATGCAGGGGACACGGGTTCGTGCCCCGGTCCGGGAGGATCCCACGTGCCGCGGAGCGGCTGGGCCCGTGAGCCATGGCCGCTGAGCCTGCGCGTCCGGAGCCTGTGCTCCGCAACGGGAGAGGCCACAGCAGTAAGAGGCCCGCGTACCGCAAAAGATAATAATAGTAATAAATAAATAAATAAATAAAATCGTAATGATGTAAATTTAAAAACAGGTAGATTAAACAGCACTTTAGACAAAGGCCAAGGAAGAGCTGATAAAGGAAAAGTTAGATCTGCTGAAAATGGACAGAATGCAAACCAGAAAGACACTTCCAGATCAAGAAGCTGAGAAAGTTCACTACCAATGAAAACATATGGGGAGAGCTAAACGCTCATGGACTGCATAAGAAGAAATAAAAATCAAGTTAGAAATGAAACCTTGATTGAAAAAACAGCATATGCATAAGGAGGGTGAGCAGAGTTACAATCTTCTAACGTCCTTGTATTTTTTCTGGAAGTCAATAAAGATGCAGATTACTTTTAGACTAAGTTAAATATACATGCTAAAATTTCTAGAGCAACCAATGAAAAAGTAGAAATTCACTGTGTACAGCTGTCCATTGGTATCCATGGGGAACTGGTTCCAAGACCCCCTCGGACACCAAAATCTGCAGATGCTCAATCCCTTATATAAAATGCTGTCGTACCATCGGTGGATCCAAGGTTGGTTGAATCCATAGATGCTGAATTTGCAGATATGGGAGAGCTGACTGGAATTCTTAAATTAATAGAGACAAAAGTATAGAGCAAGAAAATATTCCAGAAGTAGACAAGGAAGAAGGGAAAAAAGAAATTCAGAAAAAGGAGGATAAGTGGAAAACACAAGCTGTTGGGAGTGGCGACCACCCGGGGCAAGCGCGTCTCCGCATTCGTCATCCATTCATGCCGAGTGTGTGAGGGACATATTGCACACAGAGCATTCGTAACCCATTTCTCAGGCTTGTGTTTGCAGCGAGCAGCTTTGCAGGATGAGGTAACATTTTCCTCCAGGACAAAGAACAGGCTTGCTTACCCCTTACTATAAACACGAGGTCGCCAAGCTCAGTGTTCCTCGACTGGGATGCAGGTTCACTGTGCACATAGCATCCATCTGCTTCCCCTTCACTGCACCTTGAGTGGTGGGGGGCAAAGGAAACCAATGCAAATATGGTACTCATGTCACTAGACTGGTAAGGCCCCTTCTCTCTGATCCTGGAAGCTTATGTCTTCTTGCGACACCCATAAAACAGGAACGTGCTAATTTGTTAGTTTGAAAGTAAGGCAAAGTCAGATCCTAGACCTTACACAAACTAACAGCATAGGAACAAATAAAAATACATCAAAAATTACAATCAGTGTGAGTGGGCTAAACTCTCCAGTTCAAAGACAAACAGTGCCAAACTGGTTTAAAATGAATTTAGTTATAGAGACACTTCTAAAATAAGAGACACAGAAGATCTGAAATAAAAGAATGGAAAAGATATATCGTGCAAATACTAATGAGAGGAGAGCTGATGAAACAATATAAATGCAATACGAATTACACAACAAGCATCTGAAGATATAAAAGACTCACTACATATTGATGAAGTTTAAATTCACCAGGAAGATAACAATATTTCCAAACCCGTATGCCCCAGATAATAAAGTTTCAAAATATATTAATCAAAAATTGACAGAATCAAGAGGAGAAATTGACAAATCCATTATCGTTTGGGGAAATATCCAACACATCTCGCAATAAATGATAAATCAAGCAGAGGAACAAAAATCAGTAAATATTTGAATAATTAACAATACATTTAAGAAAGTTGACATAAAGAATATGTATATATATCCAACCACTTTAGACTGTGCATTCTTTCCCAGTTCATATGAAATAGTCACCAAAAGTTGACCATGTTTTAATCTAGGCACAGCTATCTAAACCATCTAAAACACAATCTCACGAGTAATCGTTGCCATGCAGATTGATTTTTCTTACCACACCACAAGGATCACTTTTATGTCATTATTAATAACCCCATACGATTGGGAAATTTTTAAGTACAATTTTAGTAGGATTCCCTCTATCAGGGGCTTTAAGAAACAGCCATAATGTTTTTTTTTTTTAAAGTTTGATGGAGTCCAGTCTATCATTTTTTGTTTTTAATAATTGCCACTGTGTTGCAATTGTAGAATGCTAATTTTGTTTGTTTATTTATTTATGGCTGCGTTGGGTCTTCGTTTCTGCGCGAGGGCTTTCTCTAGTTACGGCAAGCGGGCACCACTCTTCATCGCGGTGCGCAGGGCTCTCACTATCGCGGCCTCTCCCATTGTGGAGCACAGGCTCCAGACGCGCAGGCTCAGCGGCCATGGCTCACGGGCCCAGTTGCTCCGCGGCATGTGGGATCTTCCCAGACCAGGGCTCGAACCCGTGTCCCCTGCATCGACAGGGCCACCAGGGAAGCCCAGCCATAATGCTTTGACACAAATCTCAAACTTATTTCCAGATCAGTGCCTTGGGCTGCCTTTCTTTCCCTACAAACCCAAGCAGGGCGGCCAGTCACACCCAAATCTATGGAAACAGCCTGATGTAAGAACTGAACTGACCTCAGCCCTTCCGACTCATCTCTCCGCACTCTCCTCCTGCTCCCGGGCTCCAGCTACACTGACCTGCTCTCAGCTCTCAGATATGCCCCCTCCTCATTCTCTCGGGGCCACTGCACATCCAGTTACCCCCAGCTGGACCATGCTGTGCTCCCACTCGCACTCACGAGGTTAGACTCCACCTCTAGCTCTCGCCTCCAACACCAGTCCTTCAGAGATGCTTTCCAAGAACCCCCAGAATCAGCCAGTCCCCACCTGAGATGCTCTTAAGGCGACAGCAGCTATTTAGACTGGAATATACTCAGGTGTACACGTGTGACGATTCGGTTAATTCTTGTTCCCAACGGACTGTAGACTCTACGGGGGCAGGAATCGTGTCTGTTTTGCAAACCACTAACCACACTGCCTGTCATGATACCTGAACATGCAAAGCAAAGATCTGCTGAGTGGACGTGTGAGCGCACCAGGCAGTGGACTGCCAGGCCGAGCGCCACCAGTGCTTCCAACACAATGTGCTTTGTGACGCAGGACGGAGGGCAGAATGAGGACTGACTTGCAAAGATCAGATGCCCACCCTCTTCTTCTCTCCCTCCCTCTTCCTGTCTTTCAGCCAGTAATTAGCACATCACCTCCCATAACTGAGGGCCAGATCAGCCGTATGCTAAGGACATATGACATATAGTTTCCAAAAAAAAAGAGAATTCTTTTGCAGGGAACAGATGTTAGACTCACAATGGTACATCCTGAAGTTCGACGCTGTGTACAACCCACATTTCTGAGCCAACGTGCCCCATCTCCTGTGTCTGCTTCTCCAGCCCGTGACGTCACTGCTTCCGGTTATTCTTGTGACTGTGCTTCCTTCCCGGGACAACTGGCTGCGGAGTCTGGTGACTCCAGGAAGTCAGAGACTCCAATCCTGACACCCTCTGCCAGGAGCAACTGCCTCAGCTACATCTCCCAACCTTCTCAAGAAGGATTAGACTGAAGTTGCAAACATGAAAGCATATTGCAAAAGCATTTTAGCTTGGAAATATTTTAAACGACGGTCTAAAAATGTGAAAAACCTGGGAATTTGTCGTTTTCATGTAGCATTAACGTGACTGGGGGTGTGGTTGGTGTCCCCCAAAACATAGTTTGAAGTCCCAACCCACAAAGCTGTGAGTGAGACCTTATTTGGAAATAGGGTCTTTGCAAATGCAATCAAGTGAAGATGTCACAATTGGATGAAGGTTGGCCCTAAATCTAATGTCTGGTGCCCTTGTAAGACACACATCACAGAGAGAATACCATGCAATACCATGCAACCATGGAGACAGGGATTGGAGCGATGCGTCTACGTGCCAAGACTCGCCAGCACCAGAAGCTGGAGACAGATTCTCCAGCACCTTCAGAGAGCACAGCCCTGCCAACGCCTTGGCAAGGGGAGGGCATCATGAGAGCCGGGGGTAGGGCGGGGGCCTTGGGGGTCACTTCTTTGAGAAGTGCTGGTTCAAGAAGCCCCCCTGTAGAAAGAATTAGGGTCCCCGACACTGCATCCCAGAAGATGATCCCGCCTTCAGGGAGGGCCGGGTGAGCCAGGAGGACGTGTCCAGGATAGAGGCTGAGCCCCAGGACAGGCCACCCCGGCGGGGGGCTCCCTCTGCACAGACACAGCCTCTGGAAAAAAGAGTAGACCCACGCTACTTGGGGTTTCCTCCTCTCCTAGGACTTATCCTTTCCATGTCAGTGCCGCTGACAGTCAATTCCACGGCTTAATTTTGTTCTTTGAATACTACAGCTCTTCTTTTGGTAGCAGATTTATTTTGTTTTGTTTCTCCTACAGCCTCTGGGAATGTACTGATTGTGGGGTGACCCAGCCCCGCTCAGAATGGGCATCCATGCTTCCCGTGTTCAGTCTTCCCTTGTCTGAGCTGCTTTCCCTTCTGTCCACAGCCCGGCTGTGTGGACTGACCTCTGCTGGTCGAGGTATTACACACTTGCACCGCTGTGCCCACAGCATGCCAGCCTCCGCGCTCAGGGCAGGAAACGGCTGTGGAGGGCGTGTGGGAAGCCACCTGCCTCCCGTGGCCCTAGGAACCTCTCAGGTATGCGGTGAGGGCTTCTGAGTTTGGGGGTCATTCCACAAGCCATTCGGATATGTTTTAAAAGTCTGGTCAAGCCCCCCTTTATCTATGACTTCTATGATTTCCCATACTTTTAAGGAAAAAGGTCAAGTCCCTTAGATGAACCCACAAGGTGCCCACGTACCTCTTCAACCTCTTTCCTTGCTTGTCAACAATAGGAACTCTTCACTACGGTGGTTCTGACTTACTTGAAATCACCCAGACAGAGTGTTTCTGTTATTTCTCAAAAAATAGAATCTTCGTTTGTCCAATTTCCTCTGATCCTTCAAGAATTCATTTAGAACCACCTCTTTTGGGAAACTTTCCTACACACGCACACAGGCGTGCACACACTGATACAGACATCCCCACACACACACAGCCCCACCCCTGATTTTCATGCCTGTGCGCCTACGCTGTGATATACACACACGCATCACACACTTTACAACCACCACGATAGCTCATTCGCCTTTGTATCTGTGACTGGACAAACAGCCAAGAGAGTGGAAGCTGTGTCCCAGCTGCCAAGAAGGCAACTGGTACCAGAGGGACATTTAACAGATGTTCCTTGACTGAATGAATAAAAGAATTCAGGTATTTGTGAACCAATGATCCTCACTCAGGGGCTCACCATTTGAGCATTTTCATCTATCATCTTTACACAGCTAATTTCTGACCCTATACTTCCAGCTCCGACAGCTCTCGATGGCTCCGATCTCATATTTATAACTGCCTGCTGGATGGCTCCATCTGGACGCTCCGATCTGTATTTGTAAGATTTATTCCCACACCTGCGTCTCCTCCAAGGCCCTTACCTTCAGAACGGCATCACCCGTCCCCTGCTCACTCAGCTCTCAGACTCAGAACGAGGGTGCCCGGCACTAGCGCGCGTTGACTCCTTCCTCGCGCTACCCCTTAGGCGTTCCATCAATTGCAAGGCCCCGTGGAATTCACCTGTGCGGCGTCTCAAAGGTTCACTTTCCCGTCGACCGCCTCTGCCCCCGGGTCTAGGCTCTCCTCGCCGACCTCCTTCCTCAACTTCAGTCCAGTTCACACGTCACTAACAGACTTGTGCCTCTACACTGCTCAGCCCTCAACCTCCCCTGCTGTGAGTGATCCGTTTGCATTTTTCGATAAGTTAGCAATACAGTAATTTTTTTTAATTTATTTATTTTTGCTGTGTTGGGTCTTCGCTTCTGTGCAAGGGCTTTCTCTAGCTGTGGCAAGCGGGGGCCACTCTTCATCGCAGTGCGCGGGCCTCTCGCTATCGCGGCCTCTCTTGTTGCGGAGCACAGGCTCCAGACGCGCAGGCTCAGTAGTTGTTGCTTACGGGCCTAGTTGCTCCGCGGCATGTGGGATCTTCCCAGACCGGGGCTCGAACCCGTGTCCCCTGCACTGGCAGGCAGATTCTCAACCACTGCGCCACCAGGGAAGCCCAATGCAGTATTTTTTAATTAAAAGTTGTACATCCTTATTTTTTTAGACATAGCGGTACTGCACACTTAATAGACTACAGTGTAGGATAAAGAGACTTTTATAAGCACCAGGAAACCAAAAAATTCATGTCACTGGCTTTATTGTGATATTTGCTTTATTGCGGTGTCTGGACCCGAACCCGCAGTGTCTCCGAGGCCTGCCTGTATTCACTCTTGTGTGGTCCTTCCTGTTAAATCAAACGCTCCCTGCGGGCAGGGATCTACGTGACTCCATGCGGCCTCCACTTTGAGGACAGCATCTTGCATGTAGCAGGTGTTCAGTGAGAGATTAGGGTTTGGGACTGGACTGCAGACACTTGGGTGGGCTGATGCCGGAGGATCCCCTGCACCTCGTCAGGCATGCGGGCTTGTGTGCAGGTGAAGCGGGGACCACGGTGATGTCTCCCATGATTGGTGCTACCGGAAGCACAGGGCTGTCTGGAGCCTTGTCTTCCTGCCACCTTTCACAACAACGGGCTCCTAGCACAGAATCTGGAATCGTGTGTCAGACCTAAGTTGACAGGTAGTGGTCACCGTGAGGGTAGAAAGATGGTGGTCTTTCTTTAAACGATTCTGATTTACAAAGTCGTTGTTGGGCTTCCCTGGTGGCGCAGTGGTTGAGAGTCCACCTGCCGATGCAGGGGACGCGGGTTCGTGCCCCGGTCCGGGAGGATCCCACATGCCGCGGAGCGGCTGGACCCGTGAGCCATGGCCGCTGAGCCTGCGCGTCCGGAGCCTGGGCCCCGCAACGGGAGAGGCCATAGCGGTGAGAGGCCCGCGTACGGCAAAAAAAAAAAAAAAAGTCGTTGTTGCCCTTAAAAGAACAAAGGCCTGAAGGCTGAACTGTTAGTCGGGGTGACATGATGGGCTCTTGTCCCTTAAAAGCAGAGATTTATATTCAGGAGGAAGACTCCCTAAGCATCACGCTCATTTGTTTTGCTGGGAATTACCATTTCCTTACACCCCAAGCTGCCGAGCCAGATTCCCTTTCTCCCTCTGTGGGAGTGAGACTAGCCCTCCTGGGCTTTCTATTCTGGGGTCCTCGCGGGAAGTCCTTCATCACTGCATTCTTACTCACAGACACTGCAACAATACGACATCCGAATTGCAGCAGGCACTAGGAGAGGCTGACAAGAGAGGAGAATCTCCTGCCACCCAGAGGCAGAGGGAGTGGGGGTCCCTTTTTATCGTCCTCTTTCCACTATCATCACTTTAGCGTCAAGAAACGATGACCTTTTTTCACGCCCGTGTCCTGTATGCACTACAGCTTGCCTCAGACGCAAAGCCCTAAAGCATCAATATTCCTGTAATGCTGGGCATAAAGGTGAGCTGATTCAGGCATGTAAGCAAGGGCGACGTTCCATGGGTGGGAAGAATTGAATTTGTTGGCTTCAAACTCCCCAGTTCCCGCTCTCTCTCTTTCCCTCCTTCTCATTCTCTCTCCCTGATGTCTCAGCTGAAATTCTAAGTGGTGTCGACCCTCAGAGCCATCTGTAGAAAGGTTCCCCCCGGGACCTCGGACAGGACTGCAAGACTCATCCGCGTTGGGCAGCTTCTCGGGTTTGAGAAGGTGCGGAAGCTGCGGATGCTGAGGTCGGCTTGGGTCTAGCCCCTGGGCAGGCCATTTGTTTGTTTCCGGCATCTAAAACTATGTCCCATGGACGGCTCCGTGCAAAGGTCCCCTGTCTGCAGGACCTGTACCCGAGGGGACCCCATTACAGAGCCTCACCCAGCACCTCCTCTGAGAGCTGGGGACACCTGCCCACGAGGAAACACCAGTGCTTTGCTCACGAGCACATTTTCGGTTGGAACCCAGAGCTTTCAACTTCACTGTGGTCCTTTCTCTACTCTATCTCATGGTTACATCTTAATATTATAATTTTTTTTGGTGAAAAGCAGAACATATCTTCTTGTAATCGACCATCTGCAACCATGTGTGCAGCTCAGCAAGTACAGAGAAGTGTTGTATCATGTGGGCAGCGATTCAAAGATTTTTTTTTTTAACCAGATTACACAGCATTATGTAAGTGCACCTGAACAACAGGCCGTTACAAGGAGTAAAACCAGAGATGTGCAGTTGATTCACTTCTGGTGTATTTCTCAACCTTGCAAAGGATTTGTGATACCCACTAGGCTATTTCCTTGCATAGCAAGAGCATCTTATCAATAGGAAACAATCCTTCACAGGATGACAAAGGAAACCCAAGGAAAAGTATGACTGCTTTTATCTCAAGGAAGGGAGAAAAAATGTCCTTGAAGCACTTTACGCTGTCACTTTGAAATCCTGGTGGCAGCGATCAAAGATGCCACCAGTTACTAAGCTTAGAAGCCAGAGAGACGCCACCAACCCTTACGCAGGATTCTTAAGTAGTATGAATGGGATGACACGTGACGTTCAGGTAGTGATGTGTGTATGCTTAAGAGGCGTGGATACAGGGACTTCCCTGGTGGTCCAGTGGTAAAGAATCCACCTTACAATGCAGGGGACGCGGGTTCGATCCCTGGTCAGGGAACTAAGATCCCACATGCCGCGGGGCAACTAAGCCCAGGCACCAGGACTACTGAGCTCGCGCGCCTCAACTAGAGAGCCCGTGTGCTGCAAACTACAGAGCCCACGTGCCCTGGAGCCTGCGTGCCTCAAGTAGAGAAGTGAAAACCTGCACGCCACAACTAGAGAGAAGCCCACAAGCCACAATGAAAGATCACGCATGCCTCAATGAAGATCCCGCATGCCGCAACTCGGACCCGACGCAGCCAAAAGTAAATAAAATACATAAATAGTAAATAAATCTTTAAAAAAAAAAAAAGGGCTTCCCTGGTGGCGCAGTGGTTGAGAGTCCACCTGCCGATGCAGGGGACGCGGGTTCGTGCCCCGGTCCGGGAGGATCCCACGTGCCGTGGAGCGGCTGGGCCCGTGAGCCATGGCCGCTGAGCCTGCGCGTCCGGAGCCTGTGCTCTGCAGCGGGAGAGGCCACAGCAGTGAGAGGCCCGCGTACCGCAAAAAAAAAAAAAAAGAAAAAAAAAATCGAAGCATGGATACAGCACACTGTCAGCTGAATATTCATTTGAACGCATCCTGAGAGCTTTTTCCCTGGGCCCATTTGCAAAGTGCTCTCTCCCGAGGAATCCCCATGTGAGCTGCTGCTCTGTATTATCTCAGGTGCCCACGTCACAGTGAGCCAGACCAGTCCCTCTCTGTTCTGCCCCAAATGCTGGCAGTGCACAGGTCTTGGGGGCAGGCGGCCTTTTGAAAGCGTGTTCTCATTACTGCTACGCTTTCACTAGACCTTCGTCTATTTCTGCTCTTGGGTTTTCAAAACCACTGATGCTAAAAGAATTTAAGAATGGTAGAGAAGGTTAAAACAGAGGCTATAGGAGAATACTGCCCTTTGAACATTTTCACTACACAGAGAGTAGAAGCCGGAGGGCTAGCGCTGCAGATTGCCTCGGAAAGAGGAAAAACCTGAAAATTACACGTGGCGAAGGCCATTTTGGGGTATTACACCCTCTCATCTCTCTTTGCTATTTTAAAAAAAAGTCTTGACAGAAACTTATTATTATGTGCATTTTACATTCCGATTCTCTTCCCAACTTCGAACAGTTTACATAGCTAAACTAACTTTTCTTGGGAAATTCACACCAACTGGGTTTACTCAAAGCATGGTTCAAAGTGCTTAGCCAAAGACACACGGAGATGGCTTTCGGGTGATGTGACCATGAACCCAGTCACCATTTCTTGACTGAACCAAATTATTTCCTCTTTTTTGCTCCTAAGGAGCTGCTTTACGTCCTTGATAAACAGCCCGCCCCCGTGGCAGAAGGTGACATCATCCGATGCTGCTCCAAGCACCTCGTTGGGGTCAGAGCATGTCCAGCGGCCTGGAAGGACTGCTGGTCCCTGGGAGCTGCTCCGGGGTTTTCAAGCCCCCTGTCTTGGTCAGTGTAGACTAAGAGACGCTCTCTTTAATTAAACAGGCAAGCGCCGTATTTAAATTCTCCCTGCCATCAACCACACCGAGCACACGTGGTATGCCATCCCCCCCCCC
>NW_020173202.1:877110-881276 GCF_003031525.2 Neophocaena asiaeorientalis asiaeorientalis
GCACGTCGGGATGCGGGAGATCTGTTCCCTAGAGTAGCCCTGAGCTCCGGAACCTGCCACGATGTGGTTCATTATGACACTCTTTTCTCCTAAGTCTTCTTTTGAGGAGGTAAATCATTCTTATCCAACCACCAGGCTCAATCTTGGTCTGAGCTCCAATCAAGCTGGGCCCCTCTGTTCGTGAATCAGGCAAGAAGACAGAATCTACATTGTCATCAGCATTTAGAAAGGCTCGTAAGCCCTTGCGCGAACCATCTTCTCTTCCTAGAAAAGCACAGATGTTTCCCTGGACTTCCTATTAATAACCAGGAGTGCAGAGTGCAGAGGAACCCAACCTGGTACAGATTTCCTATGACCTGATGAAAATAGCTAGTGGCATTTTATTTGTGACCCTTGGTTCATTTTATCAACTAAACAGATGGAAAAGAGAAAGGAACGATAACTGACATTAGGTCTGAGAAGTGCTGTGCGACTCTAAGTAAGGGCTTCCTCTTTATAATAAGAACAGAAATAAATGGAGTGGCACCGAATAGAAACACATGTTCAAATGCTTACTACTGTGGATCATAATGCTTTGCCCAAGTCATGAATAGTCTCAACCTGTGTCACAAGGACATCCTTCCCACCACTCACTGTGATGCCAAGCAGAACCCTCGTATGAAAAATATCTATTGTGAGACGAGGAAGACGAATGAGATCTAATAGCAGGTTGTATTTTTAGCTAAACTGAATTATTCTTCAACCATGTTGGTCAAGTTTTCAAAAACACTTCCCCATACTCCGGGGTAAAAGATTCTTAATGTCTTCTATTTAATAAGTGTTTGCCTCCAAACTATTAAAAGGAAAAAGAGTAAATGCTAGAAAAGAAAGCAGCCACTGTTGCACGTTACTCTTCTGAAAATGAGATGCTTTTCTGCAGATAATATTACAGAACCACAATAAAGATAATCAAATGCTTTCCATCAAGTACTGAACGTGGAACAAGCAACCTTACTGGCTGTATTGGGTATGAAAGGGCTTAGGTCCCGTCTGTGAGCTCCGTGAATTACAGCAGACCTTCGCACAGACACAGAGCTTCGCACAGACACAGGAGGTGGGGAAGAGGTGTGGGCGGTGAGGCTGAGGCTACGGTGGGGTTATGCTGCGTTCTGCATTTATGATCTTAGGCAGCTTATCGCTCTCAGCCTTTAGTCCTCTGTAAAGTCAGCGTGTTTTACTGGATGATCTCACAGATAATTTCCAATACGTTATGATCAAAGAATCTCATTTTCTTAAGGAAGAGGAAATTACTGGGAATTTGTGAAATACAGTCCATCAGGATGTCTCCCTGATGGAGCTTCTTTTTCCACATGGCATTTCCTTTCCACGTCACCCAGAGCCACGTGGCAGGAGTAGGGGTGGGTGATCAGCCCCCGAGAGGGTGAAGAGCTGCTATGGACCCCGAGGCCACAGGGGCCTCAGAGGCCTAAGGGACGCTGCACGCCTTCTGCTCTGCATCTTGTCACCCTATGACTTGGTTATGTTGTCAGAGACCCACTAGACCAAGGAACGCAATGGAGCCAACTCCCTCCATGGCCATCGGCCTGCAGCGGGAGCCAGCTTAGGACTGGAAAGGGAGTTCCCAGAACCTGAGAAATCCGGTGGTGACGTCACTTATTTCCCCCCAGAGTTTTATTAGACGTCATTTCAAACGCTTCTTTGTTCTTCAAGGCCTGTTAGTCTGCCATTTGCATTTTTCTTTTTCTCTAACTTTTTATTTTTGAAAAACTGAAAACCTACAGAAAAAGCACAGTGGTCCTGCACACCTTTTCACCTAAATGCACCGATTTGTGAACATTTCGCCACATTTACTGGTTTTTTCTCATTCATATGCGTATGCATATAACTATTTCTACACACGTTTTCACTAGGTGGTTTGGAAAGCAAACTGTAGCTAGCATTCACCCCTAAAATGCTTCAGCATGCATCTCCTAACAAACTCGACACAATCACAGTCGTTAACACGGCCTAGAGAGTTAGCACGTGTACAATGTTATTTATCTAACTGGCAGTCCGTTTTCAATTTCTCTAGTTTTCTCCCAAATACCCTTAAAACAGCTTATTTTGCTCCATCCAAGATCCAACCAGGGATCAAGTTTTACATTCAGTTGTCACGTCTGCGTAGTATTCTTTGATCTACGGGAGTGTCCTCTATTTGTGTTTGGTTTTATGACATTTACATTTGTGAAAAAGCCCCAGGTAGTTGTCCTGGGGGAGGCTTCACAGCCTGGACTTGCTTCGTTGTTTCTTCTCGATTAGAGGTAAAGATAGAATATTTGCAGGAAGAGTGCAGGCAACCAGAGCACCTGGCATTGCATTGTCTCCGGAGGCCCGGGAAGCCAAGTGACCGTCACTGAGTTACCACGTGCCGTCTGGTGAGATCCTCTTTGTAAAGATGACATTTCCCTTTGTGACGGATGAGCACGACGGGAATGATAGGTGTGACAGATAGTTCAGGTTACGTAACTTGTGTCCCAAGTTCAGATTATGTAACTTGTGCCCCAACCAACTTTCCCCTAACGGTCTTACCATCTTGAAGGAGAAATGTAAAGGAAATTGCCTGAAAAAATAATGATCTTTTGCTCCTCTCTCTCCGTATTATTTACTAAATCCCCCAAGAAAACTGGAGAAAGATACATTCGGTTTGTTGGGCAAGTCTCAGCAGTTGGATTATAATGCGTGGTTTCTAATGGATGCTCTCGGGGGTGCGTTCTAAACCTTCCCCCTCAATACAGTTACGCATTTACACGAATAACCAAACTCTGGTAAATGCACCCTCCTCCCGACCTTGTGGCCAAAGGTTCTAATCAGGAGGAAGGAGAAGACAGGAAGGTTACTAGGACGCCTACACGTACAGCGTCCCGCTGGGCACCTCGGGAATATCCCACCTCATCCTCATGGTGATCAAGGAGAACGCACAGCCCCATCCTACCGATGACGACACTGATAATCAGCAAAGTGAGCTCCCTGTGCGAGAACGCTCGGCTGGAGAGGTGTGAAGCTGGGATGCGAGGCACCTGCAGTGACAGCAGCACCGTCTAGGTGTCTCCTTTACGTTCTTCATGTGACTTATCGGCACCTGGCTTATTATACACCTCTGTCTATCGCTTCGTTTTCTGGTTCTCCCGATTAGAAGGCAAGCTCCCTGCTGATGGAGACTTTGCCTGTTCCTTCCGCTGTGGTCCTCCCAGCACTCAGAAGAGGGCCTGGCAGGGCAAAGACCAGCAGTACATACACGCTGAGGCCATGAATGAATCAGGTGGTCCTGTCTCTGGAGCCCAACGCTCTCCCACCTGCAGACCCGGCACAGCTAAGAAAGAAGGTCTTTTCCTGTGTGATGTGAACCAAAACTGGTAACTAGCACCACGACTTCCCTCTGCTCCCAGAGGCCATGCTGGGTGGGGTGAGTCCAGGGACAGGAGTATGGGGGGTGTGGGGCGCCTGCAGGCAGAGCGAGAGCTCGGCTTTCACTGGGAGGGAAACGGGAGGGGCAGCTCCAGCTAAAGTCGCCAAGGGGCCTCGGCTGTCACCGTGAAAACAGTCCACAGCTGAGCTGTCCAATCAGGAGCCACCTGCCGCATGAGGCTCCTTAACTTCATATTAACTAAGATTAAATACAATTTAAAGCTGAGCGCCATTAAAGGAAAAACGGATAAAAATCCAAGTCAAGTCTGCAGTTTAGTCCATAATAATAACACACCGATGCTGGTTTCTCAGTTTTGACAACCGTACTGTGGCCATGCCGTTTAGATTAACATAGGGAAACAGTGAGGAGTGCACAAGGACCCTCTCTCTTAGCAACTTTTCTGTAAATCTAGGAGCATTTCAAAACAAAAGCCAGAACAAAACAAAACAAAATGTAGTTTCTTAGTCGCACTGGCCACATTTCCAGAACATTTCCATCATCACAGGAAGTCCTAGGGTTCAGTGTCTGTCTATGAGCAAGAAAGGGCGGGAACTCCCGCCATAGCCCAGGGACCAGGGCAGCAGGGGTGCTAAATGCTGCCACATCTCGAAGCACAAGACCATTCAGCCTACAGATTCTGCGTTCAGATATACAAGCGGGTGTGCTCGGCCTCCAAAAGCCAGCTTGAAAGGTATCCAGCTTCCGGGGCTCACAGGCAGCC